>NW_015159711.1:1879513-1975002 GCF_001447785.1 Gekko japonicus
CCCCTATTCATAAATGAAAAAAGCTCCCATTCTATGTTAAACAAGAGCAGGTGTGCTAAAAGCCATGGCAAATTACAGTTTTTCTTATGGTAATTAATAAATTATAAGCCACAGGCATCCCTGCAACAGGGGGAGAAAGGCCGTCTGGCTCCTTATTGCATTCTATCCTTATTGATTTCTATCCAATACACCAGATCGATTGCCTTACAGGTTGCGTTATCTGGAAAGAGCTCCTCTTTCAAAGATGCTTCATTGGTTTTTCCCCTTTTAAGTTTTGTTTTAAAGTTTTAAGTTTTGTTTTAAAGTGTATAACACCATTTTGGGAATTTCTCCAAGGTTCTTCTTGCCTTACAGGTTGCGTTATCTGGAAAGAGCTCCTCTTTCAAAGATGCTTCATTGGTTTTTCCCCTTTTAAGTTTTGTTTTAAAGTTTTAAGTTTTGTTTTAAAGTGTATAACACCATTTTGGGAAAAGCCTACCTGGAGATTTTGGCCCATCGTCAGGTGAAGTCGTGTCTCCGATGGGGGACGAAGGGAGCCCTGTCGGTGCGTTCGGTCCTATGCGTCTTTCATAAGGACGAGGTAGTACTTAGAACAGACCCCACCTTCAGTGCCAAAGTTAATTCTGTCTTCCACAACTCCCAGGAGATATATCTCCCTTCTTCTTCTTCTTCTGCCCGGACCCAGTCCACGCCAAGGGGAAGATTGGACACACACTAGATGTGCGTAGGGCACTCAAGAGTTACATTCATCGGACCGTTTTCTTCCGCAAAACAGAGGCTCTCTTCGTCAACGTCTCTGTCCCTAACAAAGGACAAAATGTCCAAATCAGCCCTGAGCGCTGCAGTGAAGGCCTGTATTGCGGGGGCGTATAAAAGCTGCGGTCAGCAAGTACCCCCCGGTATCATGGCCCATTCTCTCCGTAGCGCAGCCACTAACGCGGCACTCTGCAACAGAGCATCGATTGCAGAAATCTGCAGGGCAGCAACCTGGCCGCCTCTGTCTACATTCATCAGACACTATGAAATTCATATATACGATTCGGCAAAGGCGGCCTTTGGCAGAAGGGTTCTGCAATTTGTGTTTTTTCACATGCGGACGACCTCCCATCCCAACATTAGGGACACTGCTCGGGAAGGTCCCACACAGGATGTCCTCCAACTCAGAGGGAGAACGACCATTGGTACTCACCGTGAGGGGTCATTCTCCTCTGAGGATTGGAGGACATCCCGGCCCCCCCAGGTCGCCGTCATGCGTAAGTATTGGAGACTAAGTTTCTACATTGCCTACGTTCTGACTGTACTACTATCTTATGTGTATAACCCTATTGTAGAAAGAGAGAAGTTAAGAATTTCCTGTACGTAGTTATGTTCTTTTAAAAGGATGTCGTTAATAGGTTATCAACCTTTACTGCTTTTCGGAGTACCCGAACTGAGGAAAGGGTGACTCCCACCACAGGAAACAGGAAGTTCTTTTGTAAGTCCTGCCTCCCTGAATGATGGATGGGAATCACCCACACAGGATGTCCTCCAATCCTCAGAGGAGAATGACCCCTCACGGTGAGTACCAATGGTCGTTTTGGTTGATGGTAATTGTGAATGCCACAGGCCACCGAGTGAGTATCAGTGCTTTAGAAGATTTATTCATTTATTTCCATTTATATTCCGCCCTCCCCGCAAGTGGGCTCAGGGTGGATCACAGAGCAAAATCTAAGACATCATAAAAATGTGAATACATATCAAATATAACTTACAAAACAATTAAAATAGTTTAAAATAGCATAAATTAAAACAGGTCACACTGTTCATATGCATAGATTTCAAACTGGTGCCATTTTCTTCTTAATCTGGGCCACAGAGAGATGGTAAACTTCAGCGAGGGGGGAGCAAGATTTTACTGGACGCCCACCACCTCAGCCAGAGGCCTGACGGAACACCTTTGTTTTACACAGGCTTCCCAAGTACTTACCATGATTCGGCGGGGGACACAGACGTCCTCGCAGGATCATTCCTGCGGGGACAACAGACGCGCCGCACCATGCCGTCGCCAGGAAGTGACACGGTGCGACGCTCTGGAAATGGGGCTGGAAACTCGATGGTACCATCGAGTTTTCAGTCCCATTGCCAGAGCGTTGCCCAGCATCACTTCCTGGCGACGGCATGGTGTGTTACAGGGAAGAATGGTCCGGCCGGGGAGCATGTTTCCCCCGCCGGATCACGGTAAGTACCTGGGAACCTTCGTTTTACAGGCCCTGCGGAATGGTAGGAAGTCCCACAGGGCCCTGATCTCAGATGGGAGCATGTTCCATCAGGCCAGGGCCAGGGCAGAAAAAGCCCTGTTCAAGGCTAAGCGGACATCCCTTGGGCTGGGGACAACCAGCAGGTCTTGATTGGCAGCGCTCGAGGTTCTCCGGGGCACATACGGGGAGAGGCGGTTCCTCACTTGCGCTTTTCTGGTTATTAAAAAGCCCCAACAACAACTCAAGACACTTTGCATCATAACATTTCAGAATTAACAACAAGGAGATAAATACAATATAATTTAGTATTTAGGTTATGCATAGTGCCCTTCACTTAGCTCTCAGTCTTGGGGGCTCTGGAAGTAGGTGTGAGTGGCACACCACAGCTTACCTTTCCGTGAGCATACATCAGCCCTGTAACTGAAGCCTGAACTCAATTGATCTGACGTTTTATTGTGCTTTATAACTATAGCAATAAAAGCCTGTCATCATCTGGTAGGAGGTAACTATTTGGGCAGATTTGGCTGGATTTTTAACCTGTGTGGTGTTTTTATCTTGTTAACGGGTTTTTCTGTTTTTGTTTTATGTCCTCGCAACTGGTGGTGTTGGCCACCTTGATTCCAAGGAGATGAGATGGCATATAAATATTTTAAGTAAACTTGGTCAAAATTGTATAACTGGATAAAAAATATTACTTGAATGTCCTAATTTGGCACTACAAGCTTGACTGTGGGAAGATTCTTTTTTGAAGGAAATGTGTATAAGCGAAATATAATATGTATAATGATAAAATAATAAAAAAGTGTTCAAACAAAAAAAATATTTTAAGTAAATAAAAATCCCAGTGGGTTTAAATATTGGCCTGAATTTCTGAAGTCAGCAGCAGGTTTGCTACTTGCTGAACTTTCAGACAGAACACAGCTCAATATAAGAAAAAAGGTTTAGAAACAGTTTTGGTACCTGCCAAAGTGAGCTTTGGCTCATGGAAACTTATACCTTGGAAGATTTTGTTGGCCTTTAAGGTGCTCTTGGATTCGAGTTTTGTGCATGTGGGTGTGTTTTCATTTCATGAAAACTGAATATTCAGGAACAGGATCTGAAATACTTGCAAGGCAACCAGGCTCTTGTGGGCCCCAGCCCTTGCACAGGAGTAACCGAGAACTGGGTCTGCCTTTATTCTTATTCAAGAAGCAGCATGTTGTGGAAGGGGTAAGGGAGAAAGGGAAAGCATTGGCTCAACTGGCCATCTGTTTCTGTGGGGATGGGCTGCAGTAGGGGGAAGAGGCTGAGCTGAATTGGGCCCCCAAGCTAACAATTGCTGAGCCCTAAATGTATGTGGGTAGTTTTCCTTGATTTGCCTAAATACTTTTCTTCATCATTTAACAATTTCCTTCCAGTCTAATAATACCCGTTTTGCAGTCGGTATTGAAAACTGATTAAAGCTAAGCAGAATGATCAATCAGTATTGAAAATTGATTAAAGCTAAGCAGAATGATCAAAATGACCAAAAACGTCGGGTCAGTCACAGTTGTTTCAGAGCTGTTCTCTCAAGAGCAGTTCTCTCAGAGCTCTCTCAGCCCCACCTCCTTCTCAGGATATCTGTTGTGGGGAGAGGAAGGGAAGGAGATTGTAAGCCACTCTGAGGGAAAGGCGGGGTATAAATCCAGCTCTTCTTCTGCATGCCAGGCAGGTGCTCTTCCACTGACCGGTGGCCCCTCCTCCTTTTTATTTTAAAAAGAAGACAATCCAAGCATATTCTCAAGGTGTTTTTGACATTGTTTACCTGACTTGAATCTCTTGCTGTTATGCTCCCACAGAGAGGTGCTGTTCTTAGTGAACCAGCCATTCAGGTGAGGAGAAAAGGTAAAGGCAAACAGATCTGGTCACTTGAGAAGCTGGAGAACCGACTGGTAGACATGAGGGATCTCTATCAAGAATGGAAGGATTGTGAGGAGGACAACATGGTATGTAGGGGTGGGAGGGGCTGAAGAGTAATTGCTCTCCTAATTAGCAGAGGGACAAATAAGCCCTTTGGCAACATCTTAAAAAGGTTTTTTTTTATCCCTTCAGCAAAATTCAAAACAGCATAAGATATTCGTATAACATTTTTTTAGTTTTGTTCTTTAAAAAAAAAAAACCCTGTAATAATGAAGAACACGTCTCAAATAAGATTGTCTAGTCATCTGTCTTAGTAATTGCCTAATAGAAATGAATCCAAAAAGCTGTCCATATGATATGTTCCCTGAAATCAACAGCCTGTCCAGCAATAAGGAAAAAAGAGTTATCTGCGAGGTAATGCCATTTCAATGGTATCATACACCAAACCCCTAGTGCTGTTTCCCAACTCTAGTATTAGATGTTCAGTTGGACTGAGGGAATGAATACAAGTCCTGCTTTACAATTGTTGAAACAATATATGTGGAGTCCTTGGAATTCTTAGAACTGTGAACGGGCTTTGTAAATGGCCAAGTGTTATTACCAATTTAGAGATAAATATGAGAAATCCAGTTACTTAGAAAAGCAGATACCCAGTTTTGGAAAAAGTAGGGGCTATAAGAAACTTAAAATTATAAATGAACAAGGGGCGGGACCCGCGATACTCACGGGGGGGGGGAACCATCACACTTATGAGGCAGAGGAGGAAGCAGCAGGAGGAGGTAAGTTCCCCCCCATCACGCTGGTTCCCCCCGTCTCCTCCACCCCCCCGCTCTGTCACTTTTGGGGGGATTTAAGTATCCCCCTGATATTTTTTCCGGGTTTTTAGATTTTTGTGCACACCTGGGGACTGCCCCAAGTGTGCACAAACATCTCCCTTCCCCCCAGGTGCCCCCGATGTGCGGAAATAAATATCTGCACGCAGGGGGCATGTTCGGTATTAAATATATAGATATACTAAAAACATGTTGATGATGCAAAAATACACATGTATCATTTTTTTCTGCTGTATATGAAAGCCTGATAAATCTGATATCTCATTTGAGCATACTTCATTTACAGTGTAGTCCCTAATCAGAGTTTCATGCTTCTAAGTCTATTGAAGTTAATGGGCTGAGAAGGTAGCTTCAGAAGGTATCTGTGTTGCTCTGCAGGAGAACAACTAGATTTGCATCCAGTAGCACCTTAGAGACCCACAAGATTTTGGAAGTATAACCTTTCGAGAGGTTAAGCTCCCTGGGGGACTTTGACACCCAAAAGCTTTTACCCCCAAAATTTTGTGGGTCTCTAAGGTCCTACTGAACACCAATCTATTTGGGTATAGTTTTGTTTGGGGGTTGCTCTGTGAATCTCTGTAGCCTCTGCTACTTTCTCAAACGTGACTCTTCTCAGTATAAAAGAGGGGGGGGAGTAGGTGACTGGAGGAAATAAAAAGGGAGCCAAGAGTATGTGGGGAATGCAGTTCATTTTGTACGAGCAGAAAAAGTTGGTGGGAGTGCATTTCGGTTAGGAATCTGCTTTCGCTATGTGTGGTATGTTTGTGTTTTTAAGCTCTCTCTCGAAAGGATGGCCATGAGGAAGCTTTTGAAGAGCAGGGCCATTGAAAATGGGAATGAGTGGGGATGTCTGGTACGTAGGATTGACACATCAAACATCCCCACTCATCCTTCAGGAGAACCATTCACCCAGGGCAGCACAATGTTTGTCACACTTCTTTTTTTATCGGATTCTAGGTCATGAGGTCTTACTTCAGGAGAGCAGACCCTTTCTATGATGAGCAAGAGAACCACAGCCTTATCGGGGTGGCCAATGTCTTCCTCGAGTCCCTTTCTTGGGATGTGAAGCTCCAGTACGCCGTTCCAATTATCAACCAGAAAGGAGAGGTTCGTTTAAGTAGCCAATTGCACAGTTAGGACATAGACACATCATTACACAGTGAGACATACTTTTATTACAGTTCCTGGGATCAATTTACCATTGATTCTCCATCTTTGATGTAACTGGCTGTAGCCGGTTACATTTAGCTGCGTCCTAATCTTGCATTGTGCTTTTTGCTGTTGTTCCCAAATGGCTTGTAATGTGATGTCATTTCTATGGTTGGCCACTGTTTATGTAAGTGTCTTTACAATTGTTAATGGATATTGAACTTGGATTTATGATTATTCACAGCCGATTTCTGATATGTGAGGCAAATTGGATTGGCTGTTCAGTAGAACGTGACTTTCCCGCTTCTTAGATGCCCCCGGAAATGCTGCTTCGGGGGAATGGGGGATCACCATGAATGGGAGGCCGAGTCGGAGGTCTGCCATGGGAGGGGGGAAATGTCAAAAAAAGAAACCCTACCCTTCCCTCCAGTTGGTTGAAATCTCCACTGGATCCAACCCATTTGTTGGTGTGCCTTCCAGTGGTTTGACTCTGGCTCTAATCTTTGAGATGTCCTGGAGTACTGGTGTTGTGCCGGAAGACTGGAGGAGAGCAAATGTTGTCCCGATCTTCAAGAAGGGAAAAAAGATGGACCCAGGAAATGACAGGCCTGTCAGTTTGACATCACTACCTGGAAAAATTCTAGAGCAGATTATTAAACGCTCTGTCTGTGAGCACCTTGAACAGAATCCAGCAGTGCATTTCCACGGCCAACAGGATTTCTATCCACAGAGTACAACTTATCTTCCCCTGCCGTTGCACACGATTCCCTCCCCTGTGCTGTTTCTGGGGGAGTGTGATCATTTTAGGTGGGAGAGGGAGGGTGGGGAAAGCATGCTCTGTGGACAGACATCTTTCATTCCATGTAAACTTGTTGTTGAATGGAAGTCAATGTAATAATGATGGAGCCAAGCTGTTGTGGATGTGTTTAAGTGTAGCTCTTCGGACAATAGATTTGAGGCTCGCATGCACTGCCATGGAAGTAAATTTCTTTTGCGTAGACAGCTGGCCTGCCAGGAGTAGACTGAGTTTGGGCCACTTCTCCCTAACATCTGGTGAAAGGATTTGTGGGTCCTGTATGCAGGAGCATTTGGTACTGGGAGCCCCATGTGTAGTCTTAATTGGGTACTGCCCAATTAGGCTTATGTTTCTGTGCAAAGTGGGAAGGATGCAGGGCTGAGGACATTCTTCTAGCAGCTCTGCTGCTTAGAAACTTCATAATAATGAAGCCAGGCTGTCCCCTTGGGACCTCCTCCTCAAACACCTGGAACTTGTTTCTGGCTGTTGGTTGAGTAGCACTGCTCCCATACTGGGAATCTGGGAAGCTTTACTCTAAACTAGTTTGATGTACAATAAGGCAAGCTGCAGACACAGATAAAAAAAAAATAGTATACATCTCTGTTGGTTCCTAATCTCTTATGTCTCCCCCCATTAGATAGCAGGTCGACTGCACGTTGAAGTGGTACGTGTGAGTGGTGAGATCGGCGAGCGAATCGTAGGAGGCGATGACAGCATGGAGGCCTCCACTGAGAATGATCTACAGGAGCAGAAGCTGGTCTGCATGGTGAGTTCCTTGCCTCTGGAAAAGGACCAAGCAGAGTCAAGGAGTTGACTCCAGCAGCTTCTCCCTGTCTGTCCTTCATCGGCTTTAGGTTGCTTATAGAGTCTGAAGACGAAGCATGGCAAACCTCTCTGCAGAAGGTGGTTTGAGCCCCTAAGACAGAAGGGCAGGTTGCAGGATGAACAAGTTTACAGTGGCTGAATATCCAAATCGTACTCCACGTTGAGCGAAAGTAGCCTCGTTAATCATCAGTAATTATAGTATTTGAAGTTTCAAAGCATCCTCTGAGAATTGTATCCACTTAGAATGCATTCAGATATCATGGTAAAACCATGAAAGAGGACATTTTTTTACTCCTTCTCCATTGGCATGTCATTGCCCAGATGGATATAAAGAGCAATACTGCTCAACAAACCGTATTTTGTCTTCTAGAAATTCAGATGTCGTAATAAACCAAACTTATTTCAAGCGTAGTCAACAAACCAGTTGCAAACTCTAGTTTAAAATCTCAGGTTGGTGCCAGATAAAAACCTAACCAGAGTTTGATCAAACCACACTTCATCAGTCATGTTTTATCTCAATGTCCAAATGTCGCCTTAATCTATTTCATTTTGATAATAAAACTGTGTACTGTTTAAAGAGTATGATATTCCTGATTTCCATGAAACAAAAGCCATTTTTGTAAAGCATGATTACTTTCAGATTAACAAGGATTATGTCTGCAGTATTTAATTCCTCTTGAGCAATATATGCGCATCAAAGATGCAAGGAAAAAAATAATGAGAACTTTCAGGGTTTTGTTTCCTCTGAAACAATTCAGCTGTTCTCCCCAAGGCTCAGTGTTCAGTGACCCCTAGTGGAGATTTTCAGACACAACTTTAATCAAGAAATGTTTTGAGATGGGTATGATTTAAATAGTGCCAGCTGTTCAGTCCTCTTGCTAAGTTATTAGTCTTAGCAAACCAGGTTTGTCTTGTGCTATATTTTGAACATTGCTGCATAACTGGCCGGCTTAAAATATCATTGTTTGTTTGTTTTGTTTGTTCTTAGATCAAAATCCTTCAAGCCACAGGTTTGCCCCAGCACCTCTCCAACTTTGTGTTCTGCAAATATTCTTTCTGGGATCAGCTGGAACCCGTGACGGTGGCCCCCGAAGTGGACCCTTCTCTGTCTCCCATCAGCAAAGAGCCCCGGTGCATGGTTGTCTTTGACCACTGCAATGTAATTTTGTTATTGTCTACTGTCATAGACAAAGCAAAGTGAGCGCCAATTTGCACCTTATGCAGCAGATGTACTCCAGTGGAATCCAGTGACAAGCATAGAGTGTGACGAGGAGAGACATGTCTCTAATGGCAGAAGCTTACATACCAGGAAGTGCAGTTAGATGCTGCTATTTGGCTGGTCCAGCATTTCATTTGAACTAATAGTAGAACAGTACATATATACTGCAGATCTGAAGTCTTCCTCATCAACAAATACGGTCTTTTTGACGATTTATAAATTGTAGAAGAATATAGAATTGCAGAAATTTTCCTGGAGTCTTTGATAAGGCTTTACATACATATTTCATACAATAAACCAATAAATATAGTTTAGCCCAGGCCCTTTTTCTTCTATATTTTAAGATACCTGTTTTGTCCCCTCTGCACTTTTGATCTGCCTTGTGTGATAGACACATGTCTCTCCTTCTGTCCTTTTGGTGTTCACCATGGCAAACACTAGCATAATAGTGTGAAAGGACACCATCTACTTCATCAGGTGTGGAGTGGCCTTCATCTTGCCTTTATATAGTTTTGTAGAAAATCTTGCATGATTCACATATTCTGCATCTTCTTCTAACTATAGGACCCCCATTCTCGAGGGCTCTGTTACATGCCTGTGTGTGCATTTTAAAAATTTATTTATTTTGCTAAGCTGAATAGTCACCCCTTCTATCTTGTACCAAAGTTAAAGGAAGCTTTTAAAAGTCAAGTGAGTTCTTATAAACTCGAATGATGTTATATTCCACCACCTGATGGTCAAGGTGGTTTACAAAACCAAGTAGCTTTAAAAATCAGTTAAAAATATATATAAATATCAAAGCATTTATTAAAGACATGAAATGCACAGAGACATTAAATGTATTGATTGTGATAAGGAGCAGACACTGCATAGAAAACTTCATCTGTTGTTTCTTTTTCTCTCTCTTTAGTTTCACTCAGTGGATTGGTTTAGGATTACAAGTGAAGAGTTTCCTCAGTTCTTATCAGGACCTTTCTGGCAGTTTTGCTGCCTAAGCATTTTATAAAGCTTGCACCTCTGAGCAGTTGATCTCTCGTGCTCCTGGGCATATTTCCTATCTCACACCTAAATGCATAGTCAACATTCTGGCCCCTCTAAGGCTATGAAAAAGAGAGCAAGGCACATGCATGGGAACTTATAGGAAGTTGGATGAGTGGAGCAAGAGAAGAGTTCTGTGTGAATGATGGGTTATTTCTGTCCTGTTCTGCCCTAGGAATTCTCTGTAAATGTTACTGAAGATTTTCAGGAGTATCTCTATGATGGTGCTTTGGCCATTGAAGTTTATGGGCACAAGCAGTGCGACCCTCGCAAAAACCCTGCACTGTGGGATCTAGGAATAATTCAAGCTAAAACACGAAGTCTTCGAGACAGGTAAATGAGGTAGCATCCAGCTTGTGTATGAATTGGGAACTTGGATGCACAGGTGGGTTGGGGAGTGTTACAGGAAGATAGGCTTTGAATTGTGTAACTCCCACACTTGATTTGGTGGATTCATTCAAGGATGGATGGTGGGTGTGCCTTCTGTTACTCCTTGTCACTCCCCCAGAACTTCCTGTCTTCCTGCCACTTCCTGTAATTCCTGCAGAGCTTCCTGTCTTCCTGCATCTAAGAACCAGCTGCCCAATGCCCTCCTCTCTCTTCCATCACTGATTTGCCTCCTCTCTCTTCCATCACTGATTTGCCAACCATTTATAATTCTATTTGAAAAGGAGAGGAGGAGATGTTACTTCAGTATTTATTCTTGCCACTCAAACTGACTATTTTAGAGAGCCCAGTACATGTCTCTGTTTGGTAAACTGGTGGTCTTTAAAAAGTGTTTGTAGGTGAGATTTGATACTGCCAATTGCTCAAGCATAGCCACAAGCTCTTCCAAACCGAATCAGTGCTGGATTGAAGCTTTCCTACCCCTTCTCTAAAGGGCTTTGAGCTTTCTAAGTGCAGAGTCAGGTGGCTGAAGAAGTGCTCATTCAAAAGGCAAAGTGGTCCCTCAGTCACAGTGATTTTTTCCCCCAGGTGGAGTGAAGTCACACGCAAACTGGAGCTGTGGGTTCAAATTCTGGAACTTAATGAGAATGGGGAGTATTGTCCAGTAGAGGTGATACCAGCTAAGGATGTGCATACTGGTGGCATCTTTCAGCTCAGGCAGGTAAGGCTGTAAAACTTTTTATCTAATTTTTCCCCCTCAGCAGTTTAAATGAACATATAATGGGCATCTTAGTACTGGCAAGGTAATTCAGTTGGCTTTGGGTCTCATCCTTACTGAGGCAATAAACCTATGTCTGTGTCAGATCCCTTTAGATCAGGTGCTTGCGGTGGTACGCATTCCTGTACATGTAGAAAACTAAGATGTCAGTGTTGTGTTGTAGCCTTTCCCCCATATACATTCATTTTCTCTGTGCAGGTAGTTGCTTTCTATGCAGGAACATTCAATCACGTGGGCCCCTTCCTACAGCTTAATATAGTACAACCCATATAGAGGTTTACCACTTCAATCACAGCTGGGCCTGACAATCCCATTACTGTTCAGCTGGTGGTCATAAAGTGCACAGTAATCATGTGTTGAGAAATCAATGGTCGTGCATGCGTGCCTAAACCAGACGTGTGTGGTAATAAGTTCTCATGACCAGGCAGCATGAATCAACAAGACTAGTGTCATGCTAGCCGGTGATGAGGTTGAAAGCGGGACTTCATTTAATATTCTGTATGTCTGTAGAAGCTGACCTGAGACAAGAGAAGCTGGTCTTCATATGTCTTAAAAGGAGGGCATCAGCCTCTCAGATAGGACCCCAAACACACTGGGAACAAGCAGAATAGTTTCATGGGAGCTGGCAGGTAGCTCTTTTCCTGAAGCTTTAATATCTGGGCCATTGACTAGAACCATTTAGTGGAATTTTGCCTTTCATGTTCACCTTAAGCAGTAGTCTATGATCATCGGGTTTCATATCTGAGGTTAAGCCAGTAAGCGGAGTAGAGGTTTTGATAAGTGTCAGCTGTTCAGTTTGATCCTGTTTCTTTAGGTATACCCTGGGGGGGGGTTGTCCCCATCTTCGATGATTAATATAGGTATAGCACCGTATTATTGGAAGGTTTTATTGTGATTTTAAATGTTCTATTTATGATATACTGTATTGTATTTTGCACTCGGCTTTGCCACATGTGAGCCGCCCTGAGCCTCTGGGAGGGCGGGATATAAATCAAACTAATAAAATAAATAAATAATAAATACTTTTAATGTGTCTTCGTATTTGGCGGTGTGATGGATGAGCAAAGGTCCTCCCCCTTCCTGAAAAGCACCAATGCCCTTTAGTCCATTTGGTATGTGAGCAGTGCAGCCAGCAGCCAATCAGGATCTCTGGAACAGTTGAAGGAGCCAGATGGGAGGGGAAGAGCAAGAGAGAAAAAGAATCCTAGAATCACAGAGTTGGAAGGGGCCATACAGGCCATCTAGTCCAACCTCCTGCTCAATGCAGGATCAGCCTAGAGCATCCCTGAGAAGAATTTGTCCAGCCGCTGCTTAAAGACAGCCAGTGAGGGGGAGCTCACCACCTCCCTAGGCACTGTTCCATTGTTGCACAACTCTTACTGTTAAAAAGTTTTTCCTAAGATCCAGCCAGTACCTTCCCACCCTTATTTTAAACCCATTCTTGCGAGTCCTGTCCTCTGCTGCCAACAGGAACAGCTCCCTGCCCTCCTCTAAGGGACAGCCCTTCAAATACTTCAAGAGAGCAATCATGTCCCCCCTCAGCTCAGCTCAGGGAGGTAGGGTCTGAACCTTCAGAGAAAGAAAGACTGGAGGGATCCTGTCTCAGAGTTTGCCTTTTGTTTAAGCAGGGTAATGTGTGGCGATAGGGTGCATGCCTCCAGAGTGTTATTTGGGAGCAATGCTCCCTCTAAGCTGTGGAGTCTTGTGAGCAAAAATTCTACTTTGTGAGCTACTGGCATTAAAGTTGTGAGCGAGCGATTTGGCTCCTGCATAAATTAGTTTGCTCTGGAGCCATCCTCCCTGAGCTAAGACAGAAATGTGTGAGCCGGAGGCTTAAAAAACTGTGAGCTAGCTCACACTAACTCAGCTTCGAGGGAACATTGGTTGGGAGAGAACCTGTCTCAGGAGACTGTGCAAGTCTCAGCACCTGTTATTTTGTGACAAAGCAGGTTAGCTTGAGAAAGAGGGAAAACTAGTAAAACATTTGTGTTTTATGAGAGGAGCTCACATTTATGCTGGGAGGATCCTGAAGCTGAGAGAAGGCCAATATTTACCTTGAGGATACAGACTTGGCTGCTGTTTTCTATTCTCCTAAATTATCAACTTTAATCTTACAAATCAGTGGGTGCACCAAGACTGTGTTACGTTTATAAATAGTTTCTGATCTCTTTTCTGGACCCTTTTATTCTCCTATCCCTGAGAGTAAATAAAAGTTACTGTTCTTTTTCTGTTTCCCTCATGGGTGCTGAACTTACTCAGAAGCGACTTGGGTAAGGTCTATAAGGTGGAGATTGCATAGGTTGAACTTTACATCACGCTACCTCTGTTTGAGTCCAGTGGCACCTTTAAGACCAACAAAGTTTTATTCAAAGTGTAAGCTTTTGTGTGCAAAGCATACTTCTTATCTCACCACACATGCTAAGTCGTTCTGTTCTTATTTATACCCAGAAATTAAACTTTGTTATAGAGGCCACTGGACTCAAAGTTGGTTCTCACATCTGTTGTTAACTCCTTTATTATCTGTATGCTAACTTGCTGCTATTTACATGTCCTACTATATGTGTTATTCCAGTCTTAGCTATATTTATTGCTCAGTTACTTATGCATCTTGACTCTAATCAGCTTTTCCTGGCAACTAAACCCGCCCCCGAACGTAATATTTGAGGAAATCTGTTTCAGTGTATGTGAAGAAGTGTGCACATGCTGAATCTCTGTTCTCCCATGTACATGGGGTAGAACTTGATTTGTCTTGGGGGTGCTGCTGGACTCTGGCTTCATTCTCACATCTTCTTTTTTTTTAACTCTTGCATTTACATGCTAATTTGCTGCTGTCCATTGGTCTTACTGGCCACCTGATCCAATTTCAGCTCTGCATATGTATCTTGGCTCTGAGTGGCCCCTCCTAACAGCTGCCTCTCCCCCTTTTTCCCTGTAAGTAACTCTTGAGGAGATCTTATTCCATTTGTCTGAAGGAGTGGGCTTTGCACACAAAAACTGACACTTTGAATACAACTTTGTTGGTCTTCAAGGTGCCACCGGACTCAGACTTGGTTCTGCTGCTTCAGACCAACACGGCTACCCCACCTTGAATTGTACCCATATTTAAGACCTTGACCTTCACAGCTGCTTGTAAAGCTTTTGCCAGCAGAGGTCTCCCTCATCCCAATCTTTTCCCTGCCAAAGACGTTTTCCACCTTCTGTTTCCTTGCAGGGACAGTCGCGCCGAATTCAAGTGGAGGTGAAGTCTGTGCAGGAATCTGGAACGTTGCCCCTCATGGAAGAGTCCGTACTGTCTGTCGGAGTGGGCTGCGTTCAGATCAGAAACATCAAGTCACCAAAAGGGCATGAGAATTGTCAGGTAAAAGAGTCCTTGTAACTATTAGGGTGCGTTCAGATGGGGCGTTTCAGCCGGCATAAACTGTACTGGTTGGAACCGGTGCAGTTTATGCTGGCTGAAACGCGATCACACTTACCTCCCTCACAGCGGAGCCCATCGCTGTATGCCCGTTCACAAGCTGCGGGCATCGGCGTGTTTTTTTTTTTTTAACTCAGTTTGAGCATGCGCATAGGCAGCCATGCACAGAATGGCGATCTTTGCGCATGCTCAAAACACCCCGTATTACATTTAAAGTTTAAAGGTAAGGACTTACCTTTAAAGTTTAAAGCCCAAACTGGCCTCCCTGAAGTCCCGGACTCCTCCAAAACGTTAAACTAAGGGCCTTTTCTTTTTTAAAAAAACAAATGCCAGGGCGAAGCTTCGCCCAAGTGCATATCGGCAACCTAAAAAAAATGGCGGGCGAAAATCAGAAGCCTCAGGCTTCCGAACAGAAGTGGCTAGACACCAGTGGAGAGCGATCAGACGGGGGTAAACCGATTACAACCGTTGTACTCAGGATACCACTACTTGGGGACCTAGTGGCAGAGTACAACGGTGTAAAGGGCTTTGCAACGGTTAGGGACGGAAGGCAGATGTTCTGCGTGTGAACGCCGGTAAGTTCACCGATTGCAACCGGCACCTATTCCGTTGCAAATGCCCCGTCTGAACGCACCCTTAGAGTCACACACAAAAAAATAGCAGCTCTAAAATATGCCACTGCCTTGAGAAAAGTGTTGTTGGCTTGGTAGATATTTTATAAATGGATGGAAGGATACAACAAATAAAATGACAGAGATAAGACGCTTCTTTTTAGGATGTACAAAACTTTATTTTTATATGTTTGCAAGAGAAATATACAATGATAGAAGGTGAGATATACAAATTAATGTTTGGCTAAGGTATGTGATTGTAAGTAAGGAATTTTTAAGGAGGTAATGGATACCCTCATTTATGTTACGTTTTGTCTTTAAAAAATAAGAAATTACACTGAGAAAAGTGTTGTTGGGAGCCAGGGAGAGATATGTAGAGTCATTTTCTTGATATGAACACTGGGAGTAGCAACTGCAGAATGTCTGAAGATGTGCTTGTGTCTGTGGTTCGTGCCCAGGGTGCTGAGAATGTAGAATTCCCGTTTGTGCAAGCCAATGTGGTGTGGGGATTACACTGTTGAATTTGGCCCTGGTAGACCCAAATTCAAATGTGACTTCCTGTGAAGCTCACTGAATGTCCTTGGGCCAATCATTCTCTCTCAGGCTAACCTCTCAAGACCATTGTGAGGATAAAATTGGGAGAACCATGAACAACGCCAAAGCTTCTTGGAGGAAGGATGGAATCAAAATCTAATAAATAATAACTATAGTGCCATAACATTCTTGTCACCTACCTATCCCTATGTCCAGGATTTTGTGATGGAATTGAATAGTTGATAACTTCTGTGGCTGCCAGACAATGAAAGAATGTTTAGATATCTGGTTAACACAAGGACATCTGCTTTTTGATCGGCTGATATTAAATAGTTGGGAGTAAGCACCATCGAATTCAGTGGTTTGGGTCCAGTGTTCAACTGCCAAAATGCAGTCATCGTCACAGATCTTTCCTGCATTCCAGCAGTCCTTTTGCAAGACTGGGAGGAAAAAATTTATCCCTGGGATGTCTGTGACACCCATATGGATTAACAGCTTTCTGGGTTGGGAGCTTGCAGTAGGGAAGGAGGTGGAGGCAAAACCATCCATTCTGTCTCTTCCATGAACATAGAGAGAGGCAAGAGCAATTTCGCCCCCTTCCTAGCCCACGTGACTTCTAGTCCTTGTAGGTTCTGGGAATAAACTTTCCTGGGTTTGAAAGGACTGCTGCGGGGAACAGAATGGGAGAGAGATCTTGTAATCCATGTGCCTGCAGATCACTAGATTCAATCCAGTGGGATTTACTGTTGTAAATATGGAAAGAATCACGCTGTTGAGCTTCATTTGTCTAATCTCCTGATCTAACAGCTATCAGTCTTGTCTCTGTTGGGTTTTCCTGACGCACAGTGGCCAACTGGTTGCCGTTCGTTGGCCCTCCAGGGGAATAGTTTGGCCACTGTGGGAAATGGAAGAACCCGAAGGTGCAGTGATGGGACTAGGAGGTGGAAGACTGCCAATTTATTTGCGTTTGCATGATTGTTTTTGCCTAGGAGGAAGATGACGACATGGACAGTTACCAGGTAAATATGATGCCCTTGTTTTCTCTTTTCAGATGTAGTTGTAGGCCACTTGTTTCTAATATTCCTGTGCTAGAGGAACAAAACATGGCATGTGATAGAGCACATGCAGTCCATACAGAAGCTCCCGAGTTTAGTGCCTGCCCCCTCCAGCTGAACAGTCTCAAGCAGCAGCTATTGAAGAAGACCTTTCTATGTTCAAGACTCTGGAGATCCACTCCCAGTCAGAGTAGATAGTGGTAAGCTAAGCAGGCAGGTGGTCTGTTCCAGATGTTCAACATTATGCTTATCAGTAGAAGCTATAGAATCAAGGAGTATCCATGGCTAGACTCAAGGAGTATCCATGGCTAGGAACTATAAAATATGCTCACCCTTCCCCTGCAAACATGCAGAGGAGCTGGCTTTTCACTTAAAGAAGGCAGTGTTCTAGCTCTTTATCACTGCAGGGCTTTAAAATATGTGAGCCAAACTATAGCTTGTGCCCAAGATATGTATTGTCATATGAAGCAAGCAACCAGTTGTGTCTGATTGCCCACATCTTAATTAAGACAAAATTGTCTCACGCATGGCATCATACATAGTGTGATCCATTGCTTATCAGTGGCTGCTTAGTTATTTGACACCTGGGCCTCGGGAGCTCTCTGTGTGTGCAGGCTTGGAAGCCCTGGTTTCCATTTTTTACTTGGAAAACCCACAACTTAGCAGAAATGTGTCTAAATTCTTCATAGGACAGAGACCTGGAGAGGCTACGTCGGAAGTGGCTGAACACGCTTACGAAGCGGCAGGAATACTTGGATCAACAGCTGCAGAAACTTGTTGGGAAACCTGGTAGGCAAAAACATTATCAGAATCTAAAGGAGCTCTTGGGTTGTTGGTTTTTGTTGCCATGCTTTTGTCACCCAAGTTGTAGAGTTGCGCTGCCCAATCACAAGAGAATCCAGATGAGAGCGATGAGGATGTTCAGGGGCTCTGGTTGCAGAATGTATCATAGAGATGAAATTTATTGGCTAAGTTCAGCCCAGATCAAAAATTTCAAACTGTTCTCTGGAGTACCCTGGGGTTTCTTAGAAACTTCTCAGGGGTACCACAGTGAGGAGATCAGCGATCATGGACAAGTTCTTCTGCTGACAGCTTGCCCATCAGTACCAATCTTTCTCAGCAACGCGCTGCCGTGGGAGAACGTTGGATGCGTTCTGTTCGGGCACACACTTAAGTCCGTGCAAGGTGGTGATGATGCCAGACAGATCCGAGCAGCATTCAGCATGAAACAAGTTTCCTCCCTAGTACTCTCTCCCGTCCCCACAATCCTCAGCGATGTGCAGACAGTTAGATGCGGAAAGATTTCCTTGGAGGTAGAAAGTGGTGTAACCAAATGAGGTTAAGGATTGTCAAGGGAAGGAGAAAAGATATGTTGATCCCCTGAAAACAGGAGGAGGAGGTATTGGTTACAGATTCACTGATGATAGGGATATCTGTGGCTGGTAGCCATGATTGCTGGACAAAGACTTTTGAAGCAATATACTTTTGGGGTCCAGTGCCAGGTAAGGCCGCTGCCCTCGTGCCCATCATTGTGAGCTTTCCTAGAGGCATCCAGCTAATCACCTAGAGACAAGAGTGCTGGCGGAGATGGATTGATTCAGAGCCACAGTTTCTTTACAAGCATATGCATCAATTCAAGTAAAATATTTAGAGTGCATTGAACTGTAACTTTGAACTGAGTGCTGAAATGTCTCTTATAGTTCTTCACAGAACTACAGTTTCCAGGATTCCTTCCTTGGGAGCCCTGGTTAAACTCGAAGCGCAGACATGTCCTAGGGAAAACTTTGGTGTATTGCTTAAGATCGGTTAAGAGCCAGTTTGATGTAGTGGTTAAGAACGGCGGAATCTACTCTGGAGAACTGGGTTTCATTCCCCACCTCTCCACATGAAGCCTAGTGGGTGACCTTGGGTCAGTCACAGTTCTCTCAGAGCTCTCTCAGCCCCGCCTGCCTCACAGGGTGTCTGTTGTGTGGAGAGGGAGGGAAAGTGATTGTAAGTCGCTCCAAGACTCCTTCAGGAAATGAAGGACAGGCTATAAAACCAACGCTTCTTCTTTCTAACCTTCTTGGTGTAGTACAGCGGCAGAACAGGCCTCTTAGTGAGGCTCTCAAATCTCTTTCCCAGAGACGTTTTTGTAAGTGCAGGTTTGAACAAGCAGTTTTGTTCTTCTAACCCCCCCCCCAAAGCAAGGGAGTTAAGCTTACCAGCCCATTGTTTTGGAAACACCAATGAAAGCTAAAACTCTGCCCAACTGTCGCCCTCTTCCAGACAAAACAGAAGACGACACAGACCGAGAGGCCCAGCTGTTAGAGATGAGACTGACCCTTACAGAAGAAAGAAATGCTGTCATGGTGCCTTCTGCTGGAAGTGGGATCCCTGGAGCACCTGCGGAGTGGTAGGCCCTCTCAAACAGCCATGACATGGAGTCAGATGTCAACCTTTGTTACTTGTGTAGGGGTTCAGGAAGGTGGTAAGAGAGTGGGAGTGACCCGAGGGCATGACCTTCTGACAAGAATGCTTGGCTACCATTCTGGAAGCTGGCAGAAGCTGGGGTTTACGTGCTGGCAACAGCTGCAGATGTGATGTTGGGCCTGGAGGAGGGGGATGTGGGTCTTCTGATTTCTGCATGTGGCTACCTAAGACGTTTGCAGGTAGGGTTGCCAACACACAGGTCATGGCTGGAGAGCTCCTGGGATTGCAACCAATGCTCCCTCTAAGCTGTAGAGTCTTGTGAGCAAAAGTTCTACTTCGTGAGCTACTAGCATTAAAGTTGTGAGCGAGCAATTTGGCTCCTGCATAAATTAGTTTGCTCTGGAGCCATCCTTCCTGAGCCAAGACAAAAAGCTGTGAGCCGGAGTCTAAAAAACTGTGAGCTAGCTCACACTAACTCAGCTTAGAGGGAACACTGATTGCAACCGATCTCCAGGCGACCCAGATCAGTTCACCTGGAGAAAATGGCTGCTTTGGAAAGTGGACTCTGCGACATTATACCCCATCATGGCCCCTCCCCAAACCCCGCCTCTCCACCCCCAAAATCTCCAGGTATTTCCTGACCCAGAGCTGGCATCCAGATTTACAGGATACTAGGGCAGAATGTGTTGTTCCTGCCTGACATGCTGTGTCCTTTAAAGTATAAAAGGAATAATTTGGTAGGTGCTGGGGCATGGTGGGTGGGAACCTCAGCGGTGGTCTTAGCAAAGCAAGGGAGTATCGAGGGGGCTCTTGTGGGAGACTGCCCCTCCAACACCCAGCAATGTCCTCCTCCATTGGAGAAGTGCTGGCAGAAGCTGAATGTGTGGGGTAACTATTTGCCTTCTTTTTGAGGCTACTGTACGCAGATTTCTCTCTGGAGGCCATTGCTCAACCAAAGGTCTCAAATATCATCAGAGAGAGTGCTTTAGGGGTGGGGAGCAGAAGAAAAGTGGAGGGGGGGACACCTGAATATATTTGAATCATTTCTTTGTGCTCAACATAACGAAAACACTGAAACACCCTTTACTTAAAGCTACAGAATTATTAACCAAAGCTTAATTATGATCTTCTGTAGAAACTGAATCAATATTTATTGCTGCTGCACTTTAGCTGATTTAAAAGAAAAATGTTAATGTTAATTGCCCGGTTCATTCACTTAAAAGGCTGCTCTGTACTAGTGAAACTGCATCTATGGGAACATTGCGTTTTAGTTTTTTCTGGGTTTCATTCCCTGAGTTCTCTTCAGTCAGCAGATATGCAGTGCAATCTTTCATTCAGAATGTTGATGATAAAAATCAAACCCAGACTGAGATCATCGGGTTACAGGAGTGGCAGTTACCCAACAAGCCAGAAAACTGAGCAATTAAATGTGAGAGACAGCATGGGATTCTGGTTAGGAGAGTGAGCTATGAGCCTGGATTCAAGCCTCACACCAGCCATGAACTTACCGGGTGACCCTTTGGCAAACCACTGTCTCAGCCTAATTGAGATTTCCCCCACACACACACTGTGTGAATGCAAAACAGGTGTGTTTGTCAGAGCTCTTGTGTGTATACTCAGTGGCAAACTGGAGCTTGCCTCTGCACAGTGGATGGAAATGGCCCTTAAGATTATTTGCATTGTCTTTATTTCTCTGTGCAAGTAAGTAATTGTTACTGGCTACAGAATTCACATGCCTAGGAATCTCAGCCTTTGTTTAAAAAGTGTGTGTGTGTGTGTGTGTGTGTGTGTGTGTGTGTGTGTGTGTGTGTGTGTGGCGGGGGAAAACACAAGGTTGTGGCCCTTAAAACTATGAGGGAGACCTGAAAGTGAATAGTGCCAAGTGCCAAGCTAGATGCAGGGTGTGTGTGTGATTGTGAACTATATTTGTTCTTGTTGCAGTATATAAAATATATACACCTTTACTTGCTTTATTGAATGGGTAAATAAGGTTGGATGCATGGATGTATTCCTACATTATGCAGGTATACACCTGGGTGGGCCACAATGGGGTGACAGGAAGTTGCACCCAGTCAGCGTCATGTAATATTTTCAGGAGTATGCCTAAAAAATCTTATATGTACACCTAAAGCTGTAAAATGTGAAGCGACAAATGTTTTTTCGTGATCTGCACATGAGCTCTTGCAGCCTGCAGAGCCGCCCTCTACTGGCATTGCAGCTTGTTGGGCCTTCGCAAGATATCGTATATTTGCTGCCACTTTTTTGCCTCTCACTCTGCTAATTTGGGAACAATTTCTCGATCAGCCTATAAGGGCTGGCAAAGAAGGAGGCCACCCCTGAAGTCTTCAGGCTGTGCCCGTATGCTAATTCCTCCCTTTCCTGTTATTATTATTTACGTCTTTCACACAGCTGTGAGAGCCAGCATGCCACAGTGGGTTAGCGTGTTGATCTAGGATCTGGGAGGCTCAAATTCAAATCCCCACTCTGCCACAGAAGCTATCATGGTGACCTTTGGCCAGTCACATACTAAGCTAACCTCCGCCATAGGGCTGTGAAGACAGGAGAAGGATGTAAGCCGCTTTAGGTCCCTGTTGAGAAGAAAGGAAGTAAATAAATCAAAAGAAAGTTATGTGTCATACATAATGAAAGAGTAATGCATGACGAAGAGACTGAAGAGCCGCAAAGCAGAAACTCCTCGATTTGAGTCTGTCTTTTGCTGTTAGATGAGCTCAGCTTTCTGTCTCAGCTTCCCCCGTCTGCCGTAAGGGATTAATAATCCTGACTTCACACGGTTGTAGAATCGTAGCATAATGCATGTGATGTGCTCTGACCAATCCAAAAAGCAATGAATAGATGCCAAGTATCATCATTAGCTGTAGCAGAGCTGTTTGGTACTTTTGCCCCCCTCATACATGCATTTCCAAACCATCTGCACCTAAAACTTGCAACCCGACACTTGAAATATGATGGCAGGCGGGAAGGGTGGGTTTGCGTTTAACCGTACGGTACATGCAGGAATAGGTAGGCGAAATCAACACTTCAGAAGCCAGTTCTCCAGGGTACCAAAAACGTACTCCGAGTTGAAAGCCTGCTGTAAAAATACTGACAGCGTTTGTCCTCTTGTGTTTACAAGAGTAAATTATGACAAAGTCACATTTTCCAAGGTTATCATTGCCGTGACCTACAATCGCATGGGTACAAAATGTAATCTACAGCATCCTTGTTTCATAGGGGACGTGTCTCGCATTAAATCTGCCTCAATTGATATGCCATCCTTGCTCATGTCTCTTTTCCTTTTAGGACACCTGTGCCTGGTATGGAGACGCACATTCCAGTCATTTTCCTTGATTTAAATGGTAAGTTGCCAGACAAAGAGATTAAAAGTAACGCTAAGGAATGTGAACAAACTCAGCAAAGGGAATTAAAAAAAAAAAGAATTATGCTGCGCTGCAAGGGTTGGGTTACAAGCAATCCTGCAAGTAATGGGGGGGGGGGGCTTGTTAATGGCCATTTGCTTTCATGTCACTCTCCAACAAGGGCAGTTGCATATTGCCCTCTGTTTCTAGCTTTCAAAGTTTAAGGCTTCGAGAGAGAGAAAAAAAGCATTGCATATGCAGCCTTGCTAGTGCTGCCCTGGAATCACAGTGCTATGGAAGTTATAGGTGTGGCTCTCTAGCCAGGCCAGCACTCCCCCCCCCCCAGCCACAGTGGAAAGTACCATGAAGTTGCAACCAACTTCGGGCGACCCCTTAGGGTTTTCAAGGCAAGAGACAAGCAGAGGCAGTTTGCCATTGCCTGCCTCTGCATAGCAACCATGGGCATCCTTAGTGGTCTCTCATCCAAACCAGGGCTGACCCTGCTTAGCCTCCAGAATTTGATGAGATCGGTCTAGGCTGAGCCGTCCAGGTCAGGGCCTTCTAGCCTTAATGGCTCTTGAAGGTATGCAAGAAAATGCACAGTATGAACCCGCCATCATATTGCTCTACTAATCCAGTACTCTGCTGTGGAAATGGGTACGTGCATCTCTCTGTGGGGAATGGGACTGAGAACTGGCCATGGTGCAGGTTCCATTTTCCTTGTCCCATGGTACACAGCCATGGTTTGGCAGATGTTCAGCCCGGGTCTTGCATGCTCATTGCACTGCAGAAGCTGCCCTTTTATCGGATCCCATTCCTGATCTCTGTTTTCCCTCTAGCGGATGACTTTAGCTCTCAGGATAACCTCGATGAACCCGAAGCAGGAGGCTGGGATGCCACCCTGGTTGGTGAAGATGAAGATGAGTTCTTTGAACTACAGATTGTGAAGCACTATGAGGCTGAGGTAAGGTGGGCAGAGGATCAGTGCTCTTGAAGGTATGAAGCAAAATTATACAGGGAGCCCACCTAGCTCAGTTTTGCTTGCTCCAGCTAGTAGTGCCTCTTCAAGGTCTGAAGGTCTTTCTCAGTGGCTCCTACTTGAGATGCCAGGAATGGTGTCCTCGTGGGCTGGGCCACTCTAGGGTTGAGCCAGGGCTTCCAGGGCTGTCCTTCCATTGCTAATAATGCAGGAGTATTGCCAGTAGCCCTGTGACAGAAATCAATGGTGCTTCTTTTCTGCCTAAAAGAGGCCAACTCATGTTCTCAGCTATTCACAATTCTCCAGCAACTAGCCAAGGCAGATCCATCACTACCCCTGTGAGGTCTGAAGGGGTAGGAGCTATTGTGACTCAAGGCTCATAAGCCAGCGCTGGTTGCTGGTTCACAGGCTGTTCGCTTGCCCAGCATTTCTCAGGTCCCAGGTTCAAGAGCCACCACAGCCTGAATGCTGACAGTTTATTTTAGGAAATCACATGAACTATGCATGGGTTTTGTGTTACTAGTGCTTTACATTGGCAGTCTGCTATATTTAGTTAAAGTGTCAGACTAAAGGCTGCCTGAGTGCACTTGGGTAGTTGCTCTCTCTTTCTCTTTCTGCTAAACTTGCCTCACAAGGTCATTGTGAAAACAAGAGTGGAACAGGAAGGAGGAATGTATTTTACCCTGGGGTCCTTTTGAGGAAGGGAGCATGAGAGCCAGTGTGATGTCGTGGTTATAGTATCTGACTAGGATCTGGGAGACCCGGGCTTGAATCCCCACCCTGCCATAGAAGCTTGTTGAGAGACCTTGGGCCAGTCACATACTCTCAGTCTAACCTTCCTCGCAGGGTTGTCGTGAGGATAAAATGGAGGAGAGGGCCTATATAAATTGCTTTGGGGTTATAAGTTAAGGTGGGATATAAATTAAGTAAGTTAATTTGTTAAATTGAAGATAGATATATTTTAGCTATTAAGTAGTTCTTAAGGCCGTTTAGAGTTTAAAATGGGAGCAAACTGCTAGAACGGTAAATAACCATTCAGTGAAGTATAATTAAGACAGCAGCATAAATTTGCATAATCTTAACTTCATCACCCTCAGATGGCAAAAAGATACAGCAACAGTAAAAAAAATTACAAAATTCTAGTGCAAGAAAGAAAGAAAACAATAGTTGCTATTAACACCAACCACATTTGAAGCATCCCTACCTGTAAGTGTGAGTAGACTTGGCTTGTTACTGACTTCTCCTACCTGTATTTGTGTTGCAGGTGAAGGCTGAAGCTTCCTGGGATTCCACAGTTCATAACTGCTCACAGCTCAGCAGAGGAACAGCAGCAGAGCAAAGGGTTTTCCTGATAGTGCGGGTGACGGTGCAGCTCAGCCATCCCGCAGAAATGCAGATTGTCCTTCGCAAGCGGATATGTGTCAATGTCTACGGCAAGCAGGTACATCTCCTAATGGCTCTACGGATGTCTGGGCCCCCTTGCTTGTTCGGGCCAAGTCTGTCTCATCCAGCATTCTGTTTCCAGCAGCAGACCATCAGATGCACCTGGGCAGCCCACACACAGGCCCTGAAGGTGCTTCCTCTGTTCCTTGCATCTGGTGTTCAGAGGCATAACTGCCTCTGTTCGTATGGAGTTTCCATTTTGCTGTAGCCAAATCATTCTCCATGACTTTGCCCAATCTGATTTTTAAAAGCCATCTAAAGTAATACTGTGGCAGTGAATTCTGTGAGTGAGCTTTGGGTGGGACAGGAGTGCGAAAGTAAACCTTATGATTCACATTTGCTTTGCGGGGACCAAGAACCTGCAACTTAATTTTTTTTAGTGGCACTGTGTCTCTTGGGGGATGGGGGATTGGTTGCCACTACTCTGTTCCAGCCCATACAGGGTTGTTTTCTGCAAAGGTTTCCCTGCCTGCTTTCATGTTCTAGGGTGGTCCCAGGGACACTGGAATGCACTCACAAAACTTTGCTCCTAAAATGAATGGAAAGTCATTGGTGATTGGTCCCAGTTTTGGCCTCATTGCTTCCTGGAGCATCACAGACCATCAAAAATGGCATTTCTAACACTGTAGAGGCTGAAGGGATTGGGGTGAAATTCTGCTTTCCCTTAGCAGTGAATGGCTATCTTGAAAGGAGATGCTGCTGTTCTCCAGGCAAGAGACACCCAGCTAATTAGTGCTGGCTTTTGGTTCATTTCTTTCCCTCTTGCTCTGAACTTCTGCTACAAGTGCTGCCTCTGGAGATTTGGGAAGGAGGGAATGCCATCCTTCACTCCCCCCTCCCCAAATCGTTGAATGACTTTTAGAACTCCCAGTCGGGAGCCTTCCCACTGACCCAACCCTTCTTCCTTACTGACTTTTTTTCCTTTTCTTTGACTCTTCTTTGCACCTGATTCCATGGCTGTCGCTAGAACCCCCGCAGAAAGACTCCAGGAGGGTAGTAATCAATTACTGCTGCAGCATTTTGAAGGGGGGGGAACTTTTTTTTTTCTCTGCATGGCTTCAGTGTATTGGGGATCCTTCGTGTCGTCAGCACCATTTGCTTCCAAAATAGATATCTGATCCCGGAGTGATTTTTAGGGGCAGCATTTGATAGGTTTTCTGGGCCTTTTCTGCATGTTAGCAAAATTTTGCTTTGGCAAATCTATCTTGTTGATGGGTTGTCCCATCTTCTGCTATGCAACCTATTTAATATTGTCGGAGTGATACTGGTGGCAGGTACCTTTTCTGTTGCTTCGGTGGGTTTTGCTTTGGGGGCTTGGCTTGGCTCAGCTTGGCTCATTCAGTTTGCTGTAAGATAGCTAGAGGCATCTAAAAAAAATGGAGGGGTGAGTGGATTCATGGGATTGCCAGCCTGACATAGCTGGTTGTGTGAACAGGTTCTTGCCAGCAATGGCTTTGGACATAACAGTAAGGCAAAGGGAACCTCCATATCTCTGCTTTAGTGTTTGCAATAACAGGAACCACTTTCCCCCATAGAGTCATCCTTGTAAACTCAGGTTTCTAGGGGAAGCTTCACTCCAGCCCCCCAGCCCCTGAAGTCAAGCAGGTAGCTGTTAAGAGAAAGGCTGCCTTGGTCTTGGTGCTTTCTTTGTGGGATGTTCCTCCTTAGTTCACCTGGTGCACATTTGGCTTATGTGCTCTCTTTACCTGCAAGAGAGCAATAAAGGCTTCTTAGGACACAAAGGGGGAGTGACCTGGGTGCGTTATATCGTGACTGTCTTTTCACTACAAGTGTAGTTTGTGCTGTCTTCTACGGTGGTTTTGTGGGATGGCTTTGTCATCTCAATATAATTTTAACCTGCATTTCTTGTCAGCCTCCATTGTAGGGCTGTGTGAGTCATGATATAAATTCTGCAGGTAAATTAAGTGAAAACATCCGCTGCAGGGAGCGATGGAGCATTCTTCTAATGAGGGAGATGGGAAGGATGTTCACAGGGAGCAGGAGCCGAACGCCTCGGGCTGCTTGCTCCCTTTGTGGCATCGTGGTATCCAAAGAAGCTTTTGGCTGGATAACCGGTTTCCTTGACATGGGATGATGAAAGGAACCCCTAGAATACACTTAACATGGATGATTTGCAGACACCTGTGGCCAGTAACTTTTTGGTAGGGCCACTTTTAAAACATATTGTAGTCTCCAGCATCAAACCACCACAAACCCCTTCTTTTCAGAATGGCTTTTGGGCAGGTCCTGATCAAGCAGACAAGAGTTCAGGGGCTTTCCTGTAGGCCAGATTTCCCATCTGAGATCTGTGACTGGATTCTCTGTTTACTATAATGATCAAAAGCCCCTGTCTGGGGCCAGTCTGGTTTGGACGGGAGGGCAGTAAAGCTGTTGGATCCCGTATGGGTAAAATGCTGTTTTCAGTGTGAGAATCTGCCTTTTTCCCACTACCAAGGTGAGTAGTAGCTCAGGAGGCCAATATCTATTGAATAATTTAAAGGGGAGGATATGGTAACTCCCTCCTTTATGCTATGACCCCTATCCAAATCAGCCCCGCCTCAACAGTTACTTTCTAAAGTTATATAATTACACAATGCAATTTTGAATTTCCCAAATGTTTTCCAAATGTCCCCAGAATGTGGTGCATTCAGAGCAACGAAAAAGACAGCGAGACAACCTGTAATAGCCGAAAGTTCAAAGTAGGTCGTTCCCTCAAAGAAACCGGTAGATAACCTCTTGTTGGTCTCTAAGGTGCTGCTGCACTTGAATCTCACTGTTCTACTGCAGGCCAAACACGGCTGGCCCCTGAAACTGTCCACAGGAGATAATTGCGTTCTTGTAAACAAGAACCGGAGCTGCGGTGGCTCAAGTGGTTAAGACGCTGAACTGCAGGCTGTGGAAGGTCGGTAGTTCAGCAGTTCGAGACCCGAGTGTGCCGCATGACGGAGTGAGCTCCCGTCTCTAGTTCCAGCTCCTGCCAACCTAGCAGTTCGAAAGCAAGAAATTGCAAGTAGATAAAAAGGTACCGCTTCGGTGGGAAGGTAACAGCGTTCCGTGTGCCTTGGTGTTGAGTCATGCTGGCCACATGACCACGGAAACTTCTTCGGACAGCGCTGGCTCTTCGGCTTTGAAACGGAGATGAGCACCGCAACCCTAGAGTCGGATTCGACTGGCTTTCGAGCAAGGGAATCTTTACCTTTACCTTTAAAGAAGAACCAGAAATGAAAACCAGCATGACACGAGAAACTGCCTTCTAGTGAGCAAGGCCCATTGGTCCGTCGAGCCCAGTTCTGTCACCATTGGCCAGCTGGCAGCAGCTCTCAAACAGAGACCTTCTCTAGGTCTGGTGCTGGAGGATGGGGGGGGGGGTTTGGGTTTTTTTGAGATGTCAGGTCTTGAACTGGGGACCTTCTGCTTGCTTTATCATTCAGTTGTGGCCCCCACCCTGCCCCCGCCCCTGTTCCATAGAAGGGCTCTGCTGGCTCAGTTTGTTCCAAGCCATCAGCCTCAGTCCTCCACGCCTGCCTTTTTTCCTGCATCCTTCTCAGCTTTGTAGGGCTTTTTAGCTATTCTCTGCCACAGATATTTAACCCAAATGTATATTTCAAGACCATATCAATAACCTTGCAGGGCAGCCAGTCTTTTTACAGCATTTCAGAATGACTCATCTCTGCATTAATTCAGGAGTCGGATTTTTAACCTCAGCCGAGGCACCCTGTCAGCATAAACAATGTCTCTGCCCCTCTTAAATCATTCTTGGTAATGATCTTTGCGGCCAAGGATTTAAAGACTAGACTTGTCTGTGATTCAGAGCACAAGTAACCCATGCGCAAAACAGAGAGGAAGAAGGGTAGTCACGCTGGTAAAGAAGTAACTTTGCCAGGCTTTCTGTTAGAATGCAGACACAAACTTTGTGGTTGGGTCAGACATTTACTTCCTGAACAGTGGGCAAAACAGATCCATGCACGCACATGTACATATACACACCATCAGTGTTCCCTCTAAGGTGGGTTAGTGTGAGCTAGCTCACAGTTTTTTAGCCTCCAGCTCACAGATTTTTGTCTTAACTCAGGAAAGATGGCTCCAGAGCAAACTAATTTATGCAGTATCCAAATCGCTCGCTCACAACTTCAGAGCCAGTAGCTCACAATGTTGAATTTTTGCTCACAAGACTCCAAAGCTTAGAGGGAGCGGGGCTTTTTTTGTAGAAAAAGCCCAGCAGGAACTCATTAGCATAATTGGCCACACCCAACATCAGAAATGTATTAGCATATTAGGCCACACCCCATGACAGCACAGCTTATTAGCATATGAGTCCACACCCCTGTATTACCAGAAGTGTGCTCATCCAGCCACACCCACCTTTTGCTTCTTATTCCGTTTACCTTGTTTGTTGTCAAAACCCAGGGCTTTTTTTGTAGCAGGAAATCCTTTGCATGTTAGGCCACACACCCCTAATGTAGCCAATCCTAATGAGTTCCTGCTGCTGGGTGTGGCCTGTTATGCTAATGAGTTCCTGCTGGGCGTGGCCAACTCTGGAGCCAGCCGGAACTCCGTTCCTGTGCGTTCCTGCCCAAAAATAGCCCTGAGAGGGAGCATTGCACACCATGGTAAGATATGGGGCCTCCTGAAGCATGCTCAGTGTTGCAGATCCTTCCACCTTTTTGTGGGCTTGGAACCGTTATGAAAAGCTGAGTGCGTCCTGCAGTATAGCTCTGTGTGCCAAATCTTCAAAGGCCTGCATTGGTTTTATGAAAAGTGCAGGTTGTTTAAATATAATGATCAGGTCAAAGCTTGTCAGTTGGTTGATAGCCCTAGCTTGGAACAGGCCTGTGCAAGGATCCACTGAGAGTAAAGGGTTTTCTGGAAGGCGAATAGCCTCTACTCTTCCTCTTTAGTCAAATAGTAGCTGCTTCTTTTTTCTTTCGCTTTGCCAAGTTGATGTTGCTTTGCATATTGGCTTAATTTTGGCGACAGATGTACATATGTGGCTTTCATCCAAGGCAGTGAAATTTCTTTTTCCCTCCCTAGGGGTTTGCTCAGAGTTTCCTGAGAAGGATGTCCTACCGAAGTTCTGTTCCTGGCTGTGGAGTCACCTTTGAAGTAGTTTCAAATATCCCAGAGGTGACTATTTAGATAGTGAGGTTTCTTTTTGTGGTTGTTCGGGGGAGGGGGGACAGTAAAGGAACATTGCTACTCAATCCACTCAACCCCTTCATTGTTATTTCAAGTTAGAGTACATTAGCTTTATCTTATAGGGTTGGTGCATTTCATAGAATCACAGAGTTGGAAGGAGCCATCCAGGCCATCTAGTCCAACCCCCTGCTCAATGCAGGATCAGCCTAGAGCATCCCTGACAAGTGTTTGTCCAGCCGCTGCATAAAGACTGCCAGGGAGGGGGAGCTCACCACCTCCCTGGGCAGCTGATTCCACTGTTGCACAACTCTTAGTGTAAAAAAGTTTTTCCTAAGATTCAGCCAGTACCTTCCCACCCTTAATTTAAAGCCATTATTGTCCTATCCGCTGCTACCAACAGGAACAGCTCCCTGCCCTCCTCTAAGGGACAGCAATTCAAATACTTAAAGAGAGCATTTGGTTGAAGTGTCTCTGCCAGCATCTGTATTCATACACGTGGCTAATGGGAGATGATTAAATGTCTCTCTCGGTGTCTGCAGGGTCGGTTTCCAATAGAGTTGCTAATCTTACTCTAGCCGGTGATAACTGTTGGTTTTGCTTCCTTCCAGGATGCTCAGGGAGCAGAGGAACGTGAGGCACTAGCAAGAATGGCAGCCAATGTTGAAAATGCAGCTTCAGCTGACTCGGAAGCCCACATAGAGAAATACCTCCGGAGTGTGCTGGCTGTCGAGAATATTCTTACGCTGGACCGACTGCGCCAGGTTAGTTAACTCCAGTTCAAAATTCTACATGCCTGTTAGCATCCAGTGGATTGTAAAACTGTGGTTGATGCATTAAAACTGGGTAACTTTTGTGGAGCTGTGGTGGCTCAAGTGGTTAAGACGCTGAACTGCAGGCTGTGGAAGGTCAGTAGTTCAGCAGTTCGAGACCCGGGCGCCGCAAGACGGAGTGAGCTCCCATCTCTAGTTCCAGCTCCTGCCAACCTAGCAGTTCGAAAGCAAGAAATTGCAAGTAGATAAATAGGTACCACTTCGGTGGGAAGGTAACAGCGTTCCGTGCGCCTTTGTGTTTAGTCATGCCGGCCACATGATGACCACGGAAACGTCTTTGGACAGCGCTGGCTCTTCGGCTTTGAAACGGAGATGAGCACCGCAACCCTAGAGTCGGATTCGACTGGCTTTCGAGCAAGGGAACCTTTACCTTTACCTTTTAACTTTTGTGGAGATCCTTCAGAATCCTGGCAGTATTTTTTTCCCTAAAGAGCAAATTTCTAGTCCTCATGTTTGCAAAGACAATATATCAGCGGTGGTTTCGTGATGACATAGAAACTAGAGTGAACGTGCAGAGAGTAATGACCTGTGTCAGTATTCCAGAGAATGTGTGGGATCTAACCTGGTAAGCCTTCCTGGAAAGGAAGTACTGTCACACAGGTGACATGTCCAGAAATATTTGTGCTCATTGTTGCTTCCTTTTTTTATTCTTTGCCCGTAAAGAAATGGGCTTCAAATTATGGGTTGCGGGACACCAGAAGGGAACAATATCAGTTTGAGGCATGTGGAAACCCCACCCCCATCCACCCTAGAGGATGTGTTTCATTGAAGGCCTCAAGTTCATCTGTGGTTAAAAAGATCTCGCACATGGCAACTAACCACCCCCCCTTTCTGTATGTAATGGTTGAGGAAATTCTGTTTCACTGGATCTGAAGAAGTGTGCTTGCACACATAAGCCTATACCTGGTCACCACACTTAAAAAAAGATATTATAGCATTGGAAAAAGTACAGAAAATGGCAACTAGAATGATAAAAGGGCTGAAACACTTTCCCTATGAAGAAAGGTTAAAGCACTTGTGGCTCTTTAGCTTGGAGAAACTACGACTGAGGGGTGACATGATAGAGGTTTACAAGATTATGTATGGGATAGAGCAGGTAGAGAAAGAAGTACTTTTCTCCGTTTCTCACAATACAAGATCTCGTGGGCCCTCAATGAAATTGCTGAGCAGTCGGATTAGAACAGATAAAAGGAAGCACTTCTTCACCCAAAGAGTGATTAACACATGGAATTCACTGCCACAGGAGGTGGTGGCGGCTACAAGCATGGACAGCTTCAAGAGGGAATTAGATAAGCATATGGAGCAGAGGTCCATTAGTGACTATTAGCCTCAAGGAATAGATAGGAACTCTCTGTCTGGGGCAAGTGATGCTCTGTCTTCTTGGTGCTTGGGGGGGGCAACAGTGGGAGGGCTTCTAATGTCCTGGCCCCACTGGTGGACCTCCTGATGGCACCTGGTATTTCTGGCCACTGTGTGACAGAGTGTTGGACTGGATGGGCCATTGGCCTGATCCAACATTGGCTTCTCTTATGTTCTTACCTTGAATAAAACTTTGTTGGTCTTAAAGGTGCCACTGGACTCAAACTTTGTTCTACTGCTTCAGACCAACATGGCTACCCATCTTGATCTATGGGTTTTATTTAGACTTTTCTCCAGACATTCTCTGCATGCAGCCCTGTAGAGCCACTGGTAGAGTAGATAACACTAAGGTCTTATAAGGCAGCTTTATGTTTACAAGCAAAGATGCATAGGTGGGTTGAATGCCCTCAAGGAGAGGATCCTCATTCACTCTGCTTCTCTCTGCCCCCATCATCTCATCTGTTTTGTTCTAACTGGGTTTCTTTGTGTGTGACTCTCAGGAGTGGGTGAAATCTTGTTTATTGCATTTTCTAATGCCAGTGTTGGATAAGAGCCCCTATATTAAAACAGTTTTTAGGCAGGATGTTTGGTGCTGGATAGGAGAGTCCATCTATCAGAATAAGTGGGGTGGGTTAGCTGAACAAGTTTGAGGGCTTACCTGGATGAGATCAGACACCAGAGATTCCATGGCCAGATCTCTCAGTGTGTTTAATTTCATTTGAAAGCAACCACAGGGGACCTGTATTTGAATCTCAGTTGCGGAGCTGGTACAAGCTGGGGCATTAACTCTTCTTCCACATTACACACAGTTCCCCACCCCCACCCCCCACTTCTGTATTTTCCCTCTATTGGCAGCCCAAGGGAGCAAGCTCTGGTCAGTAGAATGGCAAACAAGAAGGAGAAGTTACCCTCCCCTGTCTAGTCCCATGGCTCTAATCCAGAGCAACATACTGTGGATGCTTTTAAAATTAGGTTAAAGTCTCTGGGAGATCCAGTCAAGAATCTTTGATGGATTGCCTAGTTGAACCCTGAGAAGCACTGCTCTAAAATTAATGAAGAGAGGGTGTACTTAACTTGTACAGCTCAAAACTTGTCTTTCCTTGCAGATTCATTCTTATGATTGGTGATTCTTTGTTTTCAGGAGGTTGCCATCAAGGAACAAGTAACGGGTAAAGGAAAGCTGTACAGGAAGAGCCTCAGTTCCCCAAATGTCAATCGAGTGAGTGCCTTTAGTTGTGTTTAAACCCACCTGGAAGTATGGGGGCTGTAGGTAAAAGGGAGGGGCCCTGGCTCAGTGGTGGAGCATCTACTTGGCATGCAGAAGGTCCCGGGTTCAATCCCTGGCATCTCCAGTTAAGGATCAGGTAGCAGGTGATGTGAAAGACTTCAGCCTGTTTTCTGGAGGTCCACGGCCAGCCTGATTAAATAATACTGACCTTGATGGACCAAGGGTTTGATTAAGCATAGGGCAGCTTCATATGTTCATTAACCTTAAGTGAAGACTCAGTGCCCATCCTATAGGGCTGATGAGGAGATAGATGGATGGCAGCTCTTCAGCTGGGATCATTTTTGGTTGGCATTCTACCGCACCATACCACTTTGGAGGCTATGCAGATACTGGTTCCGCTGTCATCATTCTAGGCTCATGGCTGAGTTGCACATCTCTGCGTGCTTCTGTTGCATAGCTATCAGGGCAGTTGATTGATGGGGAAGCTGCATAAGACATACAGGAGTTGGGGGAGGCCTTTGTTGTGCTAATAAGCTGTCAAACACAATGCTGGATTATCTGATGGGGCAGGTGCAAAATGCAGTAGAAATTCACCTTTTGCTTCTGGTACTACCTTGGTCTTCACTTCCCCTTGCTCACCTATATGTTTCTACATTTGGTGCCTCAAGAGGGGTCTCCCTTTTAAATTTCTCTCCTTTTGTTTTTATTTTTACAGCTCTCCGCAAGTCGCCAAGATCTAAATCCACCATATAGCCTTGCTACTTCCAAAGTAAGTTTTAAAGATTTTATTAATGGAAGTACATAGAAGGTTTTGAAGAGTGCATCCCTGCCTGTACAGGAAGGACTGTGCTATGTAAAGGGATGGACACAAACCAGCTCACAAACTAACGTTTGTCTTGAATTTTGGCTGATTCATCATTCATGAAGCGATGTTTGCGAACTGAAGAACCGCCACAAACTTCTATGCATTTTGATGCAGTTTGTGGCAGGTCTTGAAGAGCAGAAAGCAGGAGTTTAAATGGCTTGGAGCCATTTAAACCACTGCTTTCTGTTGCCTGCCGAAAGTGTTGGGGAGCAGAAAACGGGTTTAAACTTTAAATGGCTCACAAACTGGTTCAGTTCACAAACTGGCATATCAGTTCGTGGTTTAGTTTGTGGTTCAGCCACAAACTGAACCACAAAAATGAAGTTTGTGCCCATCCCTAGCTATGTACACACTGTGTCCTGCTGTACTGAAAGGTTGTAATAGGAAGGATGCAATTTTTCCTTTCAGAAATAAGCAGTGCCGGACTTCTCTCTCATCAAGCTTTACATTAAGAAACTGAATTTAGAAACTTTCGAAAGTTTTCATTTTCCCCAGTCCTGTTCCTAAACTAAATTCTTTGCCTTGGATCAGACAATTTTGTTAAAGCCTGAACTGGTAAGAAGGACTTAATTTGAGCTTGCAGTCTCAAGGTACAAAACCTTTTTTCAGTACTGGGTGGCTCAATTTTAAGAATATGTGTCTGGTATGTCTACTTGAGCCTCTTAAATTTAACTTAAGAGATTTATAACTTGTCTTTCCATTGGTTGTTCTCCTTTAGTAGAAGACACGTTGAAGATAAGCCTCCCTAATATCCCCCCCCCCCCGAAGGATAACCTTTTCTGGATAGTGTTAGATTTATGTTAACTCTTTATCTTTTCACCCACTTGCAAAGAGCTGAAAGGTGCACATAGAAAGTTCTCAAGTGGTGTTTCATTCAGGTCCTGGCCAGGTTTAAACCAGGTTGAGATCAAAATGCATTCAGACCATTCTGAGGGCTGTATTTCTGGGGAGCTTAGATTGCTAACTCATTTGTTGGTTGATTCTTGATGGAGCCTAAAACAGATCTTGTAATTTACATGTCTCTGGCCAAGATTGCTTTACAATCTGTAGAAAAAATCATCTCCAGTACAATCCTGGAGTTTAAATTCTGTTGGAGTAAATGGGATTATTGTCTTGCTGCCTGCCTGCCTGACCTCTCAGCATCCATTAATTGGAAGTGTTTTGTTGCAGAGAGTACTTATTTTATGCAATGAGTAATTACATTGTAGAATTCATTGCCAGTCGATACAATGATGGCCACAAGCATAGACATCTTTAAACGGGGATTAGACAGATTCATGAAAGTTGGGAGAACCTTCTCGATAGACCTCTGGATACTGGTGTTCGGAGGCAAAATCAGGGGAAGGCCTTGGCTTCTATGCCATGTTTGTTGGTCCTCCAAGGCAGCTGATTGGCCACTGTGTGATACAAGATGCTGGACTAAGTAGACCACGGGTTTGATCTGGCAGGGCTACTCTAATGTTCTTATGCAGCTCTAAGCATTCGGGACCAAAGAGGTCCTCTGAACATGTACAGTGCACTTTTCTTGTAGCTGAGTACCCACAGCCACCTCTTACCATTCAACTAGACTGATCTATCCTGTGATGAGTTCCTCACCTTCCAGCCATACTAGGAGATGCAGCTCACCAAGTGAGTTGGATCCATCACACAGTTAATTCAGTGGAAGAGGAAACTCTCCGCACGATGGGCCCCAACACACATTGAATTCTGTTCATTATATGGTCAGCACATGGGAAATTTAACTCAAGGGAAAGAACCCCAATACTGTTGATCTCAGGGATTCCAGCCTGCATTGTATAGGGAGGGAGTATTGAAATGAACAAATGAAGGGCAGCCTCTAAAACAGACTTGAGCGTAGGAATCTTTTTTTTTAATGTATAAAATACTATCACATTTTAACAGTTGCTGCAGCTGAAATCAATGGGTCTTGCAGGTTGGATATGGCTGGATTTTGTGTTCAGTGGGCTGGATGCATCAGAAGAGTCACAGAAGCTGTTGGCAGGGTGGATCATTCCCTGCCTTCCTTTTCTCCGAGCAGCCTTCCATTTGCCCTGAAACTCCTCCTGTGTTGAGAATCGGGAAAGCTTCACAAGGAGGGAGAATGAACCATGGGACAGGAGGCTGCAGTGATTGGGGGGGGTGTTAAAGTAAAATCTCCTCTTTTTTGTCTCTTCCATTCACAGCTTGCATCAGCAGAAGAGGGGGAAAGAGGTGATTTTACTTGGTTTTCCCTGCAGGTCCCAACCCTGTGACTCAGTTTCCTTGCAAGGCTCTCCCAATCCTCAGAGAGGAGTTTCATGACATGCTTGGGGGAGAACAAGGTGGGGAAAGATCTGCTCCACCAACACTTTCTGTGAACTCTTCTGGTGGACCCATTTATCACTTTCACCAGTTGTGAGTGCTGTATGCAGTAAGCAGTGACTTTGGTGTTACTTTTTGCTTTTCGAGTATTTATAATTGAATGTTGGGCTCTGGAGCGATGGTCAAATGCTTTGTGAAAGCAGACTGTCCCTTTAAAATATAGTACTATGGTGAGGAGCATTCATAAATAATCTGAATTCTCATTGTTTCTCTTTCTTTTTTATGTTTGTTTCCTAAACCCTTCAACGGTATCCATCCCTCATTGCATGTATCAGTGTCCAAAGGTCCTGGCAGAGGTAACTAATTCATTAGGTCCACCTAATGAATGGGATAAATAAATCTATTATCCCAGTCTGGTGTGCTCTACCCTAAACCTCTTTGCTCTAATCCTTATAGCCTGCTTTGGAAATGCAGCCATTGCGCTCCCTTGCCTCCCTGTCCTTCGTTAAACAAGGAGTAAGGGTGGCATGAATGCTGGGATTGGGGTTTTTTAAAGTTGTTAATCCTGCCTGCTTAAGAGCTCTCTGCTTGTGAGCTGTTGTCAGTGAGATCTTACTGCTGATATATATGTGTGTGTGTGTCTGTGTGTGTGTATGCAGAGATGGAGCTTTAGATAATAACATAAGCCAAGAAAAAATGGGCACCTGTCCCAAGGAACTTGCAAGTATGTGAATGTGTTACAAAAGTTTGTCCTGTGATGGTGATTGAGCACAAGTACAGTAAAAGCTTGGCTAACTGGCACTTGGTTAACCAGAAAGCAAAAGTTACGTGGCGTGCCTGCTGAGTAAAAGCTTTGTTAACTGCCACATATTTGATTAGCCGTCAACCCCCATTCCCCGTGAATACCAGGTAACAAAGCTTTTATTGGATATGCATTTTTGTGCGTGTGCGTGGATATGGTCCATAGTCTCAGCACTCCAGTTTGGTTCTGTAATTGGCCTGAAATGTCATGGTCTTCACAAATCCCATATACTGGATTCTGGCGAGATGATGAAAATTGGAAGTCCCTTTGTCCAGTGTGGGATGTGCGTTAGATGTCCTGTGAATGCATTTGCATGGGCATGTATTAAATGCTTGTTTCCTAGCTCTTTCTGTATACCTCAGAGGGCTTAACTCAGTAGGGGTACTGGTTTGCAGTGGATCCAGCCTCAATATGAACAGTGCCAGATTTGGTCAGCGTCAGTCCTGTTTGTCTTGTGATCCATGGAGCCAGTTGCCGTGCACTAGCCATATCTGGGGTTCTGTAAGATGCCTGATAACCCTTCTGTTTTACAATCCCAGGCGGGCAGCAAAAAACAAGGGGAAGGGGCACTGACTTGGTGGTAGAGCATGCACAAGGTCCCAGGTCCAGTCCCTGGCATCACCAGTATTAACACGATCATATAGCAGTATCAGACGTGAAAGACCTCTACTTGAGACTATGGAGAGTTCCTGCCAGTCAGAGGAGGCAGTACTGACCTTGATAGTCCAGTGGTCTGACTCACTTATAAGGCAGCCCTTCTGTATTGAACTGGAAATTTATCAAGCCACCAGTAGACTGCCAGCCATTTCAAGTGCGCTGCATTTGACTTGGGGAATCACAGGTTCTCCCAGCCTAGACCCATTTGCAGTCCTGTTGGCTCTTCAGAGTTTGGGGGGGGGAGAGAAGGGGGAAATTACACATTTAGTTAAGTGTCAACAGACGTATCAGATAAAATGGTGATGTATTTATTTTTTCTTACTGACAGTGTTATGCAAAAGGAAGGGCTAAGACATGTTTGCATCAGCATTGGTGAGAGGGGGATCTGTTAAGTTGCAAATTTAGCAAACAGAACAAGAAGTTGACGAGTGTTTCTAAATGTGGAATCCGCGATAGCAGCTTTGGAGTCATTTTTCTGATGCTCAGACCTCAGGCTGACGAAATTAGATATTCTTTGCAACTAGCACAGCACCCCCCCCAAAAAAAAAAAAAATCACCAAGATGCTTAAAAGTGGGATTCCATTTCAGTGGCCAGTTTGGTGGGGCCAAAACTGATCCTGAGCAAAACCTGGACTTGGCCTGGCCTGGGATCATTCCTTCTAAAGACAACTTCCTGAATTGGGCCAAGCTGCATCTAGTTTGGCATTCTGTCCCTTACGGTGGCCTGGACAGACACTTTCTGTGAAGCCCATAAGCAGGGCATGAAAGTGATAGTCTTCCTCTGTGTGCTAGCAGCAGCAGTTCTAGATATTTTGTTTTTTTAAAAACTGAAACAGAGCAATTTAGTGACCAGATGGTAATTGATCAGAGTTTTGATGACTTGAATGGTTACTTCCCCATCTGATTGGATCTCACAAGATGTTAAAAATCTTACATGCTAGTTGCTTCTGCTCAGTCACACACACACCCCGCCTATAAGCTATTTAGAGTGGAGGTCTAGGCAAATGGTCAGTGTAGAAGCTGATTCTCCCAGCTGTTTATCTGGTAGGGATGCTTTTGAAATTTTCCCCATCTGAATTCTTTCCCCAGATAGTTCTGGGTCCCAAATCACTTGATGTATTTATTTATTTTTTGTTAGAATTTTTCTTTCTTCCATTTATGGGCATTGTTTGAATAGGCACAGTTTGCAGCAGTTCTCAGCTCACTTCTTCCTCCCCCCCTTATGTGCGACCAGTGCGCACTAGTGTTTATCCACGTTGATTTTAAAATATCACACAAAAAGATTCCATGAAGCATTCACTTGACCAAAGGCAAAGGAACATGCAAAGAAATCCGTGTAGGAGGGGATTCTGGAATAGTTTTCTAAAAGCAGTGTGCGCGTTGATTAAATCAGAGTCCTTTGGGGTTGTGCCTGAAATCAGACAAGGGCTGCAAGTGCAGCAGGGCTGGCATAAGACTTGGATTTTATTTTTATTCATTTTTGCACTGACTCCCCTGGATGCTGCTGGAAGCAGAGATTTGACATGCGCTTGGAATGTGCCATAACGTGATGCCACCTAAAGGCTCCTGTTGCCTTTGCTTTTGCTTCCTTGCTGTTCTTTCTCCAAACTGTAAATAGGAAGTGTTGAAAGCCTTGATAAGACGCCAGCATCTCCTTCTCCCAAAGCTGAGTTTGGCCCTCCCAGAGCTGTAATTGTGATGTGCTGTTTCTCTGACGAGAGGCAGCAGCCGAGGGTGAGAATAGCAACCACAGAGGAAGAGAAGCAGGGTGCAGGTAGCAAGCAGGGCAGTCTGGGGAGGCTGATGGGGGTGCTGGGCCAGGGTGGCCAGGCCACCAAACACAGTTTGCCCCCGGGTGGGTTGCTGGGGGCAGTTGCTACTCATCCCGGGCGAGGGGGTGAGATTGGCAAATTGCACAGCTTTTGTAGGAGATGAACTTAAAAAGGATCTTGTAGAAAGTATTGAGATCTCTGTGCAATGACCTTGTGCCCTGTTGTGAGCCAGAAAGCATGATGTTCTTAAAAGGTGGCTGTTGAGAATTAGTTTAATGAGGTCTGACCTTGCTGTCCAGTCATTTGGCAAAGATTTCTTTATCCAGACAAATAATGATTAGGTTTTCTTTCCTTTCTCTGTTACAATCTTTTTAGAGAGTGTGAAGTGATAGGGCCTTATAATATTTCTCTGACTTAGTCTGGCTTATGGCAACAGTGATGAGTTCAGCCCACCCAGTTCTTCCGAAAGAGTGCTAACTTTTGCAGCCCCCAGCTGGGGCCAGGGTGTCCCAACAGATCCGTTGAGTGAAGGTCTCCATAGCTGCCTCTCGCTGGACATCGTGGATCCTGTTTGTCCCGCCTCCAGAAGTTCATTGGACAGCTTCTGATAACTGTTGTCAATGACATCAAGTGGAACTAATGTTGTTTTTTGTCGGGGGAGACTCTCTAGCTGTCTGAACGGATACAGGGTGGCTGAGAGACGACAAAACAGCACAGGTTCTGTTATGGACTTTCAGCCTGACTGTCATTAGATAGAAGTTATGGCACAGAAATAAACAGCAGATCTGAAAGAGAGGAAGGTTTGAGAAGTTCCACAAAGACATTACACTTTTGGCTTTCTAATTCCCATCATTATTTTTAAAGCTCTTAATCCTCCTTGCCCACTTGGTGTGTGCAAAATTCCTTCACCTTTCCTCTCACCATTTGGGTGCTTTATTTTAGAAGCCCACAAAAATTCTCTGCATTCTTAAGCCTTTATCTAGTGCTGCTTAAATCCATGTTCCCAACATTATAGCGCAAATGACAGAGGAAGGCTTTTTCCAGACCAAACGTTGTTCAACTTTGAATCCAAACCCTTCTGAGGTCCAGTGCAATGTTACCCTTTGCCTATGGGGCTGCAGGCAAAGATTGGGTCTTTAAGCATTATCGCTGCTGTGCCCCATATACTTAGGCATGGATTAAAGCAGCAATAAAACGTTCAGCAAAGGGAAGGACAACATTAGTAGACAGTGAGTAGGCATCGCTAGGCTTTCTCTTGCACTGTGGCAAATCTGTCCCAAATACGAGTCCTAACAAATGTCTTTGCAAATCAGATGTAAATCTCTTTCCAACATGGCCTCTATGTTCAGTGCAGCTGTTATCAGAGTAACAGGAGAGCAATATTGTAAGAACACTATTTACTTTATAACCCACCTATTTTGCTGAGACGCAGGGTGAATTACAGCATGTAAAACAATACTATCAGACTCCATAAGACCATCAGTGAATAATTTAAAGATAGATCAAGATGGGTAGCCTTGTTGATCTGTAGCAGTAGAATAGAGCAAGGGTCTAGTAGCACCTTAAAGGCTAAGAAAATATGTTGCAGGGTATGAGCTTGCATGAGTCACTGCTCACTTCAGATACAGCTAGAACGGGAGTTCATACCATACAACTAGGATTACAGAATTAGGAAAACAATGTGAACAGGCACAGATACACGTCAAACAATGAAGTAAGTGGAATTAAAAAGGCAGAGGACAATGCAGTAAAAGCAAGACAATACCTACAATAATGATTGCAGTAGACAGCCTGAAAAGATCAAGCTTATCTCAACAGTTGGCAATACAGTTGTTTTTTTTTTAAAAAGAATTGCTTATTTGTGTCATTCTTTGGGAGTGCACAGACACTGCAGGAAGACTGGCATAGGGGCTAGATGAATGTCAGGGAGCGGTTGTGGCTTAGCAAAGGGCATCCATATCTCCTCCAACATTGGCTGGGAGGTTCTCTGGGACAAGGATTCTGTTCTTCCTCGCTTGCTTATTCTGTGTATCATTTGTTCTATGTGTGTTTGCCGTTACCTTCCTGAGTGTTACTTCTGAATTTTCCTTTCTCTCCCCCACCCCCTTTAAATGTTTGGTCTAGAGTCGTTGGGAAAGCCAGCAAGACATATCTCAGTCTTCAGCACATTCCAATAAATCCCGGACGAGTCTCTCAGGCTCTGCTCAGCAGAACGGTTCCAATGACCCAGGTAGGAACACAAGGAACTCCCTGCTAGATCAAATAATGGTCCTTCCTTGTCTAGCATCTTCTCCCCACAGTAGCCCACCATAGGCTTCTGGATGCCAAAAACAGGGTGTGGGAGCCCTGCACCAGCGTTTACTCCCCGTCCTTCAGGGGATGTAATACTACTCCTGAATCTAGAGGTTCCATTTATCTGTCATGGAGAACAGTTAGAGGGGATTCCCTGTGAATTTGTCTTACCTCTTTATAAGTCTATCTAGTCTAGTGGCCTCCACATCTTGAGGCAGAAACTTTGTGTCTGTGCTGTGTGAAGAAGCGCTTTCTTCCATCTGTTCTGAGTCTACTGTTCATCAAGGTCATTGGATAGCCCTGGGTTTTAATCCCCTGATCAAGAGAGAAGGAAAAATTATTTCTCCCTCCTTAAGCATAATTTTATAAACCTTTTATCTTATCCTCCACCACCACCACCACCCCGCTTAGTTGTCTGCTTTCTAAACTGAACACGTCTCCCCACTTCTCCTCCACAGGAATTTTGTGGCACCTTAATGACTATTCTTGCAGAAGCTTTTGTGGGCTAGAGCCCACTTCATCAGATGTATGTAGTGGGTCCCCACTAGGTAGACAGTTGTATATGAGGTTAGGAAGGTGAGGGCAGATCACTACTGCATGGTGACTCTGCTTTTTAAAAGTCACTTGTTTTTTTTCCAGCAGCATGCTTACATGGCTGCTGTTATAGAATTATTCTCCTAGATAAAGAATACTCCCAAGGTTCAAGGCAGCTGTAGCAAACAATTGCAGAGTAGGCAGTCCTCATTTGCAAACATGTGGGTTCTTTGGAACCCTAAAAAGCTTTAACAAAAATGGCTTAGAAGCAGTTCAGGGTAAATGTTGATAGCATCATAAGTATTCAGGAGGAAGAACTGAAGTTGTGTTAATTAGTTGTGTTTGTTTTTTATTGACAGGACTCAGTAGCCTGGCTGCCTCATACTTGAATCCCGTGAAGTCCTTCGTGCCTCAGATGCCAAAGCTGCTTAAATCTCTGTTTCCAGTTAGAGACGAGAAAAAGGGCAGGCAACCATCTCCCCTTGCACAGCAGGTAGAGAGAGAGAGAGAGAGAGAGATTGGATTTATACCCTGCCCTTCACTTAGAGTCTCAGAGCGGCTTACAAACTCCTTTCCCTTCCCCTCCCCACAACAGACACCCTGTGAGGTGGGTGGGGCTGAGAGAACTCTGACACAAACTGCTCTTTCAGGAACAGCTGTGCCAGAGCTTGTGACTGACCCAAGGTCACATCAGCAGGTGCAAGTGGAGGAGTGGGGAATCAAACCCGGTTCTCCCAGACTAGAATCCGCACACTTAACCACTACACCAAACTGGTACATGAGAGATTGCAGAGGATACCAATGGGGGGGGAGGTATTTATTTATTTATTTATTCATATGGATATCTTTATCCCACTTTTGTCCTGCGAAGCAAGACTCAAAGTGGCTTACAAAAGAAACTAAAAAAAATGAACAATCTAAAAATCACAATACAATAAAGCACAGAAACAGCAGCCAAGAGGAGAGACTGAGCAGGTGAAGGAACTCAGCCCCTGATGGAATCTCCACTGTCAAGCAGTAGCAGCACAGACAGCTTGCCCTTTAGTAGATTGCTTGCACTTCAGCGGATTCACAGGACTGGCAATTGGAGGCTACTGTTGCATAGATTGTGTTGGGTTTTACTGTCTGCACTGTGAATTTGCCAACTGTTATCTTGAGATGAACCAAATTGGGGGGGGGGGGAGTTCTCAAGCAAAGTACCATGCTTCAAATTACCATGCAGAATTAGTATTCTGATTTGGATTAGCGGTACTGTTCCCAGCTATGGAAGCTGTCAGATTCTGGGTGGGGTTTTTCTACACATTGGGGTAATCAGATTTAAATGTCCTTCCAAATAAAACTTGGGCATTTCTGGGCTCCCTGGAGCTCCTTGCACATTATAGGTGCTTAAATGCATGTTAATTGATATTTCTGTCTGTAGAGGCAATCCATGTGGGTTTAATCATACTGTATGGCTACTCAGCTTGTGACATGCACAGCTGAGCACACCCCACCAGTGAAGAATGGTGGCCAGACTTTCCACAAATCTCTGACTATTTCAGTTGTGAACTGCAATGACCGGGGGGGGGGGGGGGGGAGCAGTTACAGTAGCTAGGCTACAGAATATGGCTAGCAGGCTTGTTTGGTTGTCTAGTGGGTGCAAGTTACATTCACACTTGTTCTAGTGAGTGTGTCCACCTGGATTCAGTTTCCTGACCCAGTTCAAGACTGGGAGCCACACTGAGACCACAGAGACATCCATTGCGGTGGGAGAAATTATTGTATGAATCCATCCCCTAATGGAGCACATCGAGAATGTAGAAAAATGCTCAGATTTCATTATGATAAGAGGTTAACAGCGATGTGATCTGAAGTGCTGGACGACACCTAATAGATTAATTGTAGTGCAACCCAAGGCAGGTTATTTATGAGCAGCAATGAATCTCGAGAGCAGGGCAAATGGACAACTAAAATAGGAGATAGATGATGCCAATGTTGTTCCATAAGAAGTAATGTATATTGATTAAAGGTCTTCTTAGTGTTTGGGGTCATACTGACTCAGAGTCAAAGATCATGGAAAGTCAGTGTCTGGAAAAGCATCCTAAAAGGTTCATATCTTCTCTTTTACTTTGAATTTTTATTTTTGAGTGCAGTCCCCTAGTCTTGTGAATGCTCTAGCAAATATCTGAGGTGTTGTGATAACACTCGACTGAACTTGATGATCTTAGACCTTACAAGATGTGGTCGTTGAGTATGTGCCTTGTCCTTTTGGCTACAGATGCAGGTTCCTGATCCAAAGTCTGTAGGTTCAGGTGTCATAACGAGACGCACTCCAAGGCGCAACACATTTTCAAAGCATGTAATTTTATTCTGAGTGTGTCCTCCTTCAGAGAGGGAATGCTGCCAAATAATGGCTTTTTGATGTCAACTCTTATTCTATCAACTCTGTAAAGGTTAACTTTAATATTAGTTGTTGAGTTGCATGTTAAATAAATGCAGTAACATGTATTCTCATGAGGCTGGCAACACTGAATCAAAGAGCTTCAGACCCCAGTTTGCAGATATCTGTTATGAACTGCTTGCTCACAGTGGGTCAGGTATAGGCTAGCAGACAGGAGATAACTTCTTAAGCTATTCAGTTAATTGAAAGTGTCAGAACAGTTGAGTTTTGCATTACTTTTCCCAAAAAGCCTTTCAGTAATGCAGCCTGTTAAGATCAGCCATAGTTGCTCTTGAAGACCTTTTAAGCATACCAGTTCTTTTCCAAGTAAATTACTAGCAAGCAATACTCAGTAAACAAATGCCCGTTTAGGTACAAATGATTTAACCCAGTATGTTAAAACCAAGAACAGGTACCAGGCAAACAGACAAGGGGAGAATGGTGAATAATGAGGGGCCACCACTAGGCTCGTAGACAGGATTCTGTGGCTTGTGGGGCAAATTTTTTTCTGGTGAGGCTGATGTTCTCGGTGCAGAAAGAAAAGCCATTTAGCCAATAGAAAGCTGTTACCAGGATATCTCTAAACTGCAAGCTGTCAGCCACTTTAGATGACAATTCTCAGTTGCTGCAAGTTAATCACTTCTGCCAGCCTAAGCAACAATTCTGATAATAAGCCGGCAGGTGGGGGTGATGACTTCCATAGTCAAGAAAGCTAACCCTTAGTCAGAAAAACTCTGTTAAAGGAGACCAGTTTCTTGACACAGAGTTAGAAGAGATCCTAGAGGTCATATACTCCAACCCCCTTACTCAGTGCAAGAATTAGTTGACTACAGCACCCCACTCTGCTTAAAGGAGTGCACGCCTTTAAAAATGTTTTAAAATGATTGAAAAAAGCATGGGATGGGATGGCCCAGTATAAAGATCTCGCTAAAGTATTGCGATGGGGTCGGGGCTGTTGAAGCAGGCTTTTGGGTACATCTATAGGTCACCATCTGATTTGACTGATTTGATCAAATTGGTAACATCATTGAGCACTTTATTTCTGTTAAATATGGTTGATTTTATGCTGTTTTTAATGTTTTATTTGGCACATGTTGCCCTTATTTGTAAGCCGCCGCCCATTAGCGGGTGGGATATACATCTAATAAATAAATAAATAAATTTACAGGAGGAATTCTTGTGGGGCTGTGCCTTTAAGAATGGGGGCAGAGCTGTCAAAAGCCCCATCATAGCTATGGGCCTGGCTACCACAAAAAAAAAAGCCACCCACCCCACTTGGACCACTGGTCTGACCCAGCAGGGTTGTTCTTATGTTCACTTCCGCAGGTGGGGAAGAGACTTAGCAAACCTTCAGTGGGTGGGGAAGAGCCTTAGCAGATGTCCTGAATTTTCAGGTAGACCCACAAGGTGGGAATAAATAGTTCTTTAAGTCCCTGGTCCCAAGCCATTTAGGGTTTTAAGAGTAATAGCCTGCGCTTTGAATAAGGCCAGGGATTTAATAGGCAACCAGTGTGGTGCTTTTACTACTGGTGAAATTTGTTCCAAAGAATTCATACCTGAGAACAGTCTAGTTGCTGCATTCTGAACCAGCCAAAGCTTCCAAACAGTCTTAGGCTTCTATTTTAAAGGCACCCATCTCATCTGTGGTCTTTAACCTTTAATATCTGTACTTATAAATGATGCAGTTGTTGTTAACGGCAAAATGATTGTAATCCAGATTCATATACTGCTGTTTTGAGTAGTGTTGGTGACCTGTCTTTGGGCCTTTTAAACAGTGGTCTTAAAACCCCTTACACCCCTCATCTAACTGTTTCTCCATGTGTGTTGGACATATTTTTTTGATCACACCACAGTATTTTTTTAAGCCCTTGAGGTGAGGGTTTCATTTTCCTCACCATGGCTAACGTTACAGATGCTCCAGCATCTGTTTGTAGCCGTGATCAGCTCCCCATGTTGTGTAGTTGAGCCCCCTCATTGGGCTCCACTTGTCAAAGGGTCACTGGATTCTGCCATCTTTGTGTGCCAATTGTGTTGGCAGTAAGCCCACTGAACAAAGTCTGCAGGGCTTTGCATCCTTGTTAATCCTAACGGTTTATCAAGTCCCCTGCACTCTTTCAGCCCTAAAGGGTCCTACCAACAGGTTCATTTCTGCCTTTGGGTTAGGCTTACCAAACGCCGGCGGGGGAAATCTATTTCCTGGCAGGATGCGTGCCGCGGGGACGGCTGTGCGCGCTGCACCCGCCGTCGCCAGGATGTGACGCTCCGCGTTACTCTGGCAACGGGGCTGTTTGGGGTCCCGTTGCCAGAGTAACGCGGAGCGTCACATCCTGGCGACGGCGGGTGCAGCGCGCACAGCCGTCCCCCGCGGCACGCATCCTGCCAGGAAATAGATTTCCCCCGCCGGCGTTTGGTAAGCCTACTTTGGGTACTCCAGGGACTAAGATTCAGTGTTTATTTATTTGCATTTCCACCCAATCTTTCTTCCATAATGGAACTCCAGATAGCATATGTAGAGTTCCTGGCGATTCCCTTTCCAGCACACTGACCAGACCTAGATCAGCTTAGCTTCAGCACCATTACTGGCTTGTGTGCCTTCCAACCATACCCTGGAACCTACATTTATTTATTTCATTTATATCCTGCCTTTCTCCCCAGTGGGGACCCAAAGCAGCTTAAAGCGTCCTCTTCTCCTCTGTAGTATTCTCACAACAACCCTGCGAGATAAGTTGGGCTGAGAGTGTAAGACGGGCCCAAGATCAGCCAACAAGCTTCCATGGCAGAGTGGGGATTTGAACCTGGGTCTCCCAAATCCTTGCCCATCCTTGGCAGTTTAATGACCTTGGCATAAATGATCAGATGCTCACTTATGGTTGGAGGTCACATGATCCAACAACTTGGCTGAAATAAAGCAGGTCGATATCTTGTCAGTACCTGTACAGGACTCCTGGGAATTGTATGCAAGGCACCTTGAGTTCCATGGTAGAAGAAATGCAGGGCAGAAATGCAATAGGTTCAGGAATTATTTGTTATTGTTTTCCTAAAGTAGTGTTGTTGTTGTTGTTGTTGTTAATTTGATTTATACCCCGCCCTCCCTGCTGAGGCGGGCTCAGGGCGGCTTAAACAGTTCAGAAAATACAATTAAATACAATAAGATACAATAAAACCTATCATAGGCTTATAAATTACTTAAAATAACAATTTAAAACATACATAAAATGCTGGAACATACTCAATCGACAAGTGCAGCAGTTCTTATAAACATAGTTTAGGTGCCTGTTGGATATCAATACTTTCACAGCGGCACAGTTCTCATTTATTATGTGGCGAGCACAGGCTAGGAACCTTGATGGTAGGACCCAGGTTACAGGCTGGAAAGCCAGGGTGCAGGGACACTCCCCAGTGTGTAGTGCGGCTCCTTAGTTGAATGCCTGGTGGAAGAGCTCCATCTTGCAGGCCCTGCAGAACTGTAAGAGGTCCCGCAGGGCCCTAATCTCTACCGGGAGCTCATTCCACCAGGATGGAGCTGCCACCAAGAAGGCCCTGGCCCTGGTTGCCACCAGTCTAACATCTCTGGGGCCTGGGAGGGCCAGCCAAATGCAGTGCTCTCCGGGGAACGTGTGGGGAAAGGCGGTCCCTCAGGTATGCTGGACCCTGACCATATAGGGCTTTAAAGGTTAAAACCAGCACCTTGAAACGAATCCGGTATGCTATTGGCAGCCAGTGTAGTGCTTTCAGTACCAGCTGGATGTGCTCCCGCATGGGGATACCCATCAACAGCCTGGCCGCCGCATTCTGCACTAACTGCAGCTTCCGGATTTGAGACAAGGGCAGCCCCATGTAGAGAGCATTACAGTAGTCCAGTCTCGAGGTGACCATCGCATGAATCACTGTTGCCAAATTGTTACGTTTGAGGAAGGGAACCAACTGCCTAACCAGTCGAAAATGGTAAAAAGCTGATCTGGCAGTGGCTGCTACCTGGACCTCCATTATTAAGGAGGCATCCAAGAGCACTCCCAAGCTCCTAACCTCCGGCGCTGGCACTAATGGAGCCCCATCGAAGGTCAGGAGTGGAATCCCTGCCCCCAGCCTGTTTCGACTTCAGCAGTATGTTTGGTGTAGTGGTTAAGTGTGCGGACTCTAATCTGGGAGACCCAGGTTTGATTCCCCACTCCTCCACTTGCACCTGCTGATGTGACCTTGGGTCAGTCACAAGCTCTGGCACAGCTGTCCTTGAAAAAGAGCAGTTTGTGTCAGAGTTCTCTCAGCCCCACCCACCTCACAGGGTGTCTGTTGTGGGGAGGGGAAGGGAAAGGAGTTTGTAAGCCACTCTGAGACTCCAAGTGAAGGGCGGGGTATAAATCCAATCTCTTCTTCTTCTTCTTCTAGGTAAATGTGTCTTCCTGTAGATGGAACCTACACCTGCTTCTCCTTCCTCCAGAAAGGGAGGATGTTTCTTTTCTTAACTTCTTTCTCAATAATGTCAAATGTGTCTGCATTTACGCCTTCACTACTTGCTCACTCCCAAGGGACTGCTTTTCTCCAGAATAAAGGTCCAGAGTTCCGTCAGATTTGTCTGCACAGGGCTGGCCCTCACTGCCTGTCCTTTGACCATCTGGAAGTCCCTGGTACCCTTTCACACTTTACAGCCCTTCCACACTCCCAGCTAGTAAGCTTGTCATTCCCCCTCTTGAGCTATGGTGCTTCCTTGCCTCCCAGATTCCCTGGGCTCATCAGAGAAAAGACGAGGCTGAGGGATGAGACATATAAAATCATGACTTAAAAATAGAAGTTCATTTTCCATTTGGCAATACACAAACAACACTAAGTGCACATCATAAATTTTACCATTGTTGCTGGAACTGATGTTACCGTAAATCACATTAGTTGAAAACACTTGGCACTCTTTAAGAAACGAAAAATGGGATTCACTCAGACGTGGGTATTGATAACTTTAAATAGTGCTACCGTTTTACAGTTTGAACAGAAGGCAGTTCTGTTAACTCCGTCTAAATCTACAGTGAATAATACCTGATAATATGTACAATATTGATGTAAAGCTTTTTCCTACGAGCTCAAAGATATTTACCTAGAGGCAGCCTCAAGGGGTTCCCGGCATAACTCCTAGTCCAAAGGGCAGCTTCCCCTCCAGTGCATCACTGAAGAGAGCCTGTCCAGCTGTAGCTACACAATATGCACTTCAAATATTTCAGTGGGAGAGATGGTTGAAGTATGGAGCAGGATCCAAAAAAAAGGAGGGCGTTTGTATGGGGGGAAGTAATCTGTTTTCCTCTATTGGTATGGCACATGCTTTGCTTGCAAATGGTACCAAGTTTGATTCCTGGCATCTTGAGCTTAGGGGTGTGCACTCGGATCTACCCAGGCCGAAAAAAATACCTTATCGGTATTTTCAGGTATATTTTGGCTTCCCAAATGTATCCAGGTTCTCTTGGGGGGTGGGGGAATCCCGAGAATATCCTGGATATATTTGGGATCTGAGAACAGTGGAGAGGCAGGAGCAGATGGTTTGTTGGGCTTCTACTGCAGTCCTTTTAAAGTTTAAAGGGAGTTTAAAGGGACTGCAGAAGACAGCTCGGGGATCAGCTGTGCTATTTGGGGGGCGGGGGGGTTGTCTGTTCCCGCCGGCTTGGCTTGGAGCTGACTGCAGAAGAAGCCAGGTCCAGACGTTGCTGTGCCACATGGAGCAATCTGCTAGCCACAGCACAGAAGAGGGGCCAGCTTCTCCTGCGGCAGGAGAAGCGTCAGGAGAGGGCAGGCGTCAGGAGAGGGCAGCCCAGCTGGGATCCGCTGTGCCTGCGGGAGCAGATTGCTCCTCGCCTGCGAAGCTCTGCGCTGTCTTCTCCTGCAGCCAAGCAGCTGAGTTCTAACAAAATTGAGAATTGCCTGTTTCTGTACCCATTCCCACGCTATGGAAACCAGAACTGTCCACAGTCTATGGCCATGCCTTAAATCTGTAGAAGGGTGTTACAGAACTAGGGAAGAGGAGATCAGGGGATTGTGCCTCTATGGCAAAGGTACATTTTGAAGGAGGGGGCTGATAGAATTGAAAGTGCTGATGAGCTAACAGCTGAGGTGGGAAGAAAGAGGTGATGTGCTCAGTCTCTTTTTTGGCTGCTGCAGGTGTCGTTCCCACCTGTGAGTCTGCCAGTGCTCCTCAGCATCCCTCAACCTTGCTTCCTTCCCTTGCCACTTAACAGAGCAGTTCTTAGGAGGGTCTGACTGTACAGAATAGTCCACAGCTGGGTAGCACCTTTCAGTAGTTGGGGGGGGGGTTTAGAAGGAATGGGCTTCTGATCTAGCAAGAGCAACTGCTTTCTTTTTAGGTAAGAGTCACAAGGTCTCTCCTGTGGTTTCCTATTGTTCCAAGCCACATTGTTCCTTCTTTTGCACTAGTGCATGTCAGAATCCACCAAAGGAAGGGAATGTGTGATCCAAATTGCTTCATCCAGAGTTAAAGGATAAGTTAAAGTTAGTCAGGGGAAGAGGCTGGGAAACCAGCCTGGGGGAGGGGCCATGGCTCAATGAGCCTCTGCTTGGCATGGAGAAGATCCCAGGTTCAATCCCCGGCATCTCCAGTTAAAAGCTCTGGCAGTAGGTAATGTGAAAGCCCTCTGCCGGAGAGCCGCTGCCAGTCTGAGTAGACAATACTGACCTTGACGGACCAAATGGTCCGATTCAGCATAAGGTAGAGTCATGTATTCGTATATGCAAGCCCCTAACTTGAATGCATCTTGATGTGGAGAGTTGGTTAGGTCATGCTTACAAGTTGGCGGAAGTGTAATTGTAATCAGTGCAGCAGAATGCCAGCTATAAAATGGAGCTGTAAAAGGACAAAGTGATACTAGTGTGGCCCTTGCCAAGAAATTTTATTGCTATGAAAGGAAGCGATGGCTTTCCTCACAGTACCGAGCACCAGTTACCGGGATGTGCTTGGGTGTCGTAAAAATCTACGATTGTTTGCTAGAAAGCAAATCAGGAAGGAATTCAGACTGGATTTTAAAAAAATGACTTTGGGATAGACCAACTAAGTTCTGAGAAGGTATAAGGAAATGTAAATTGGCTCAGGCTTTTTGAGGGAAGCGAGATACGTTTGCAAGTCTCTGTACTTAACGAAACAATAAATACAAGCAAGTGTAAACCATTGCTCAAGTTTCAGTAATTCCTTTTATTTAGTAGGCTTCAAAATAAAGGGAGGTTACTAGCAAAGGCTTGCCATGGAAATTTACAGACGAGTGGCAAAGAATTGAAGCCGCTTCGTAACAACTCAGCCCATTGGTCCATCTAGCTAATATTGTTTACTCTGAGTGGCAGAAGATCTCAAGAGATGCTGGCAGACGAAGGTCTTGTCCTAACACCTGCTAACTGACACAACTCTATTAACTGGAATGAACCAGGGATTGAACCCGAGACTTTCTGCCCCCAAACCAAGTGCTCTACCTTTGTGCCCTAACCCCTCCCCAGAGTTTTCAAGCTGTGCTCCAGGAAACCACAGTGGAGGGCAGCAGATATGCAAGGGTCCTCAGAAGTTTATCAGGGGTTCTTCAGTAAGAACAGTAATGAGAGAGCTTGTCTACTACATCTCATCCTTCCCCGACAATCGAGGGTCTCAAAAAGTATTGGTTATGCTGTTGGCGTATGTGGGGGTAATGGTGATGCCCAACATGTATCACCCTAAAACCTGCCCCCAAACCCTCTGCCACATGCAGTGGTTCTGTAGCTGATATGATGCATTTCTTCAGGTGACACGAACGTGGAAGTAGATCCCTGAAAGCAGACATTTTTGAAAATCATGTTTTAAAGCCGATAGTGCTGAACTGGATCAAAAGAAATATAAACTCTGTCTATTAGTGTCGTATTTAGTAGGGTTCAGGAAGTGACCTAATGGCCAAGGAGAGTGCTCAGTCTTGCTGACTTCTGCTGAGACAGTAAAGAATTCAGCAGGGCTGAAAGCATTAATTGATAGTTACGTCCAGTTAATTGATTGGAACAGTGTCTTAATTGATCAGGATGATAGCAGATTGGAAAAGGGTGTTTTTTTTAAAAAAAAAATCACAGCTGTCCCCTGTACAACAGTGTTCAGCGCTATTGATATTTATAAATTATCTTGGTCCTGAGTTCTGTGTGCATTCTGACTATGTTAGCCAAATTGCTCTATTATTTAATAAAGATGGGGAATTATAATTATTAATATGCAATTGGCTTATCTGTAGGATCTGACCTGTGCATACCAGAGTTAGAATTCCCAAGAACCCAGGAATAGACATGGAAACTGGGTGGCTAAAATAATGATTTCTTTACTAAACGTACAAACAATATTCAAACACTCACACACACATACAATATAGAACTAAGGAAGCAGAGGTGATTGATAGTTTATAGAGGGGTTATACAACCTGTCCAGATGTGCAGAGGTCCATGGATTGTGGCCTAAACTCAGAGAGTTTAGGGGTGGACTGCCATTTTGGATTATGGCAGAAAACACACAGTCTGAGGCCATGTTTACGCTGGGATACACCCATTGGAAGACAATGCAGACCAATGGGCGGCCCTGGGGGCTGGTCTCAGGTGAGAACAATAGATTTCCTGGACCAGTGATGAGTCCCAGGGGTGTGTGGCATCAAGATGGGAAGGCCTAGATGTGACCAATGAGCTTCCAGAGAGGCAGGGTTTGGATTTAAAAATAGAAGCCAGGTGCTGGGTGGCTAGTTGAATGGATTATTTGACCACTAATGGTCCTTGCCAGGGTAAACAAAAGGTGGGAGACAGTCCCTGATTAGCGTCAGGAAGGATCATTAATAATTTGAATGCTTGATTGGTTTATCCCAATATCTTGAGGGACAGAGCAAGGAAGAACAAAGGCTTCACACATAGACATGAGGTGCCACAAAAGAGGGCTGAGGGAGGTACTGGAGAGGACTATTTGAATAGACTTTAGAAATGTAGATACTTACCTGCTAGAACTCATTGTCATTCCATAATCTCTGCTGCGGGGGGGGGGGCTTGCTCTGAGTTTGCCTGTTATCTGAAAATGGAGACCTCTTTTTCAGAACTGTGGCTAGCTCTGTGTTTCAGAACCTTAGCCTGAGTTTTGTGGGTCTCTGGGTCAGGATAGAAGTGGGGTGCCCTTGCTATTGGGGCAACCCAAAAGTAAAAGGCAACGCCTCTGGCAACAAATAGGCCTACATAACTCCTGTGTGACCTCATCCTTCACAGCAGCCAGATAAGCAGGAGAGAGAAGCTGAACAAAGTTTCCAGAGGCTAGGAATTGTGCCCTCCGTATCTTTTTGATGCTGTGACTACCAAAAGCAATATAAAATTTGAAAATAAGCAAGTTGTATATGTGTTTATGAAATGTCCTTACTCCTTACCATAGAATTCCATTTTATGTAGAATTTTAAGGCATATTATTTTGAATTATTCAGAATGTTAAGGACATAGCTTTATTATTCATGTAGTGCTATCAATGTGCATGGTGCTTTACCTGGGTACAGGAATATGAGTTGACATAAGGGAGACCCAGGAAGTGGAGGCAGGGGGGTGAACAGAGGAAAAATATGCAGCCGTCCCAATTAAACATGCTTAGGCTTCCTTTTGGTGCCAGTGGAATATGTGGGCTTTGAGGAGGGGCTTGAAAGGAGATCCTTGGAGTTATCATCATCATACAGATAGTAATGAAAGCCATGAGACTGATGTTGTCCAGGGATAATGTGCAGAGAGAACAGAAAGAAACACCGATAGAGGGAGAAAAAGACACACACCCCTCACACACTCTCTCTCACTCACACACATAATTGAATGAATGGTCATGTATGTAGGAAGAGGACCATCAGAGAACAGGCTCCCACAATCCTAGTTTGTGATTTGAACTAAACTGGAAAGAGGGCTCAACAGTGTCAGAGGCAGGAGGCTGAGGACAGAGGTTAGAGGCCTTTAGATCTGGCAGTGAGGCAATAAAATGTTGGTAAGGGCCGTTTTATTTATTTAAAAGGTTTATTTGCCATACTCTTCAACATCTTCTCAAGTTTCTGTGGAGTAAAGGCATCCAAATGAGGATCTGGAGGGAGTTGAGACATCAGGAGTAAGTAGTGCTTTCTTTTGTGGGCAAAAGGGAAAAACTAAATCAGATGATAATGGAAAAGAAAGGATAGGTCAAGATAAGTGTTTTGAGAAAGGGAGAAGATAGTGGCATATTTGAATGCAGTAGCGAGAGAGAAGGATGATGTAGTGGCTAGAGGCTCAGACTAGAGGACCTAGGTTCAAACTGCCACTCGCTGAGTGACTTTGGGCCAGTCACGTTCTCTCAGCCTTACCTGCCTCTCAGGGGTTTGGTTGTGAGGATGACGTGGAGAAGGAGAGAGCCGTGCCCAGTCGCCTGAGCCCCTTAGAGGAGAGGAGTACTAACGTGTATTAGATAAAGAAAGTTAGATTGATTATGTGGTAAAGAGAGGCAATGGCAGGAGAGGTGGCAACTAGAAACTGGGAAGAGGGTAGGATCAAGGTGGTGTGGTTAAGGGGGCTCTTGCCTTCTGTAGTGAAATGGGTTACTATAGGGACAGGGCCTTCTCTATTGTGGTGCCTCAGCATGGGGGTCCCCACCCCACATGAATTTGCCTGGCATTAAGTATTGGGCAGAGGGGGGTGAGGTAGGGTTGGGCCTCAGCAGGGCATCCAAGATGGAGGAAATGTGCTGAAGGCACCAAGGAGTTGTGTGGAGATTCCTAGATTTGCTTAGCTAGATATACGGCTGAAGAGGATGGATCGAGTTCTCTTTGTGTGTGGTGCAAAAATGGATACGTGTTCTCTCTTTGCAAGGAATATCATCTCCTTACCAGTTTGGTGTTCCACTTGTCACCCACTGGTTTCTGAACTCCAATGCTGTGATGGCTGTAGTGTTAACAAAACCTTCGACTTTCCAGAATGAGTTCAAAAAAAATAATCTCAGGATAAGAAAACCACAATTAATGAAGTCTGCTCTCGTATTCAAGAGTGTTTCTCAGAAGGTACATAAAATAATTGAAAGAACTTCCTGCTCTCTAATTAGTCAGATTGAATTAATTTGGCATGATAGGAATCTTCGTGTAACTAGCAGATTGGCTTCCGATGAATCTACTTTATGTATCTAAAAGATGGATTTCTGATTAAGCTGTTTATGCGCTGCTTAAATTGAAGAAATCAAATTGTTGGACTGATGCTGCTGAATATTTCAAATGAGAGTGCCGTGTGAATGGTGAAGCACCTGCCTTTTTAACCCATTTGGTTTTCCCCAGTAGTGCTGCATGCCAAGATCAAGTGTTTCTTGTTTTTGCTCATCAAGACAAATGTATTATTTTAATTTACTACCCTGAAGAGAAGGCTGAACGTGTCCCTACATTCTTAGAATCATAGAATCACAGAGTCGGAAGGGGCCATCCAGTCCAACCCCCTGCTCAGTGCAGGATCAGCCTAGAGCATCCCTGACAAGTGTTTGTCCATCCGCTGCTTAAAGACTGCCAGTGAGGAAGAAATCATCACATCCCTAGGCAGCTGATTCCACTGTTGCACAACTCTTACTGTAAAAAAGTTTTTCCTAATATCCAGCCGGTACCCTCCCGCCCTTAATTTAAACCTGTTATTGTGAGTCCTCTCCTCTGCTGCCAACAGGAACAGCTCCCTGCCCTCCTCTAAGTGACAGCCCTTCAAATACTTAAAGAGAGCAATCGTGTGTGTCCCCCACCTCCTCTTGTGATTTGGGTGTTATGCCTCTGTTGATACACCCCAAGATTGCATTAGCCTTTTATGTTGCTGCATCACACTGGCTGCTCATATTTAATTTTCGGTCCACCCTTACTCCAAGATCTTGTTCACACAAGATCTTGTTCGTAATTGACTTTGGCTTTGGTTCTGCCTCTGGCGACAATATTTAGAGTGTCAGAAGTTGATGTATTACCTACATGAATTTGCCTTATAGAGGCTCTGCAGTCTTATTTAGATTAGCATTATCTATTGACTGGCAGTGGCTCTTTCCAGGGTGTGGGCAGAGACAGGTATTTCGGAACACCTGCTACCCAACAACCTTTAAATGGAAATGCCAGCGATTAAGTCTAGGACCTTTGGAATGCACTTGAGCCTCGGGCCCAAGTCACGAATTTATCAGCATAGTCTGCTTCACAATAACAGTGATTTTAAATGGTGCGGGAGAGGGAAGGAACCAGAGTGTGTGGGTTATCCTTGAAGCCTCAGTCCTGCCCCTCTAATCTGTGGGATTAGCTCTCCTCTGGTCCTGCTGTCTCTGGCTGCTAGAGCAAATTGCCAAAGATCCTCTTGGCTTTTTCTTCAACTGGAGATTTATTCAACACAGATTCACCAAGAGAAATGTCTTTATGAAGCTCTATATACTGAGTCAGACTATCATTCCTTCTAGACCTTTTTATTTATTTTCTTATTAATAAATGTCTGTTCTTGCTTTTCCGCCAGTGGAGATCCCCAAGGTGACTTACCAACTCTTTTAAACAACCCTAATAAAACCCGTTTTAAAACCAGCAATTGTTCACAGGGAGAGGCAGTAGAAGAATCAATCAGATGTCAGCCATAAGCGTGGATGGGGGGGGAATTGTCTTAAATGGCTGTCAGAGGACTTCTAGAGAAGGCACCTACCTGGGCAATGCCAAGGAAGGAACTGCGCTGTCTGGGTGCCAGCCACAAAGAGGCCTCTTCAGTGTGGCCACCTGCCCGTCCTGCAAAAGTGAGGGGCATACTCGGACAGCATGTGGGTGGGTGGCATCGTGTAGGTGCATGCACTCATTTAAGAGAACCATTGTTCCAGGCGAGCTCCAAAGGTAAACAAGTAGCACTTTTCAGTTGTTCTTGAGAACAGATTGGTAGCCAGTGGAGGCCTTTTTACCTACTGACAAAACAAGATCAAGACCTAGAAGCCCATGTTAGTCATCTGGCAGCTGTATTTTGCCAGGCTGGGGCTCCTGAACAGCCTAAGGCTGCCTCATAGACAATACTGATAATAGATAATGCAATGCATTACCTATTAGGACAGACACAGACTCTTCCAAGGCAGAGAGAGAAAAGTCCCACTTCCAGCAATCGGGGGGCTGGGGGTCCTTTTACTGAGACCTTCTGCATGCAAAGCATGTGCTCTGCCTCTGAGCAGCGGCCCTTCCCCATCTAAGGGAACTCCTTCCCCCATTCTAGACTTGCACCTGCAATTTCAGCAGACACCATCTTCTTAAGGGCTAGAAACTTGCTTTTAAAAAAAACCAAAGAAGAAATTAAGGCAAAGATTCTTAGGAAGCTGAATTCTACGTTCTTATTCTCACATAAGTTCTGTTTTAGGCAGTATTGATGATAAACTGATTTATTATAGCAGAAAGATTTGGAACTGTCATTGAATGTTTTATACAATGTATATGACAGTGACAGCTTGTCAATTTCATTGAATATATTGGGAGTAATACATAGTAATAATGGTTTTGACTGTAATGGGGTTTAGATAATATTAATGGTTTGTGTTTTGGCTGGGATCTAAGATTATAGTTCTCCCCCCCCCCCATTAGCGTATTACCAAATTGACAGTTTGCCTCTTCAGAAGGTACCTTGAGGTCAGTTTGTGAGTTTCTGCGTCTGAACATGGGTCTATCTGGTTGTGTTTGGGGATGCAGTTACAAAATGTGAGTGCATCTGACAAATGTGCTGTTGTTGACCTTCTGACATTCAATTAGGAACCAAAGCATGAAATTAATAGACTGCAGTTTAATGAAGCCTGTCCAGATAAACAAAGTTTACTTGGCAGCACAAAAATGGTTACAGAGATTTGTGGGCTGTGAAGTAATCGGGCTAAAAGGGACTTCTCTGCTTCATCACAATGAAAATGGTTTGGCATCTTGTAGCTTCCTGTTTTTTAAAAGATTTGATTTAGAAACCATTCATCCAACACAGCTCTTACATATTGCCTTCAGTATCATAAGTGTGCTTAGTGATTCCAGTGGAGTTGATTGGAGCCTCCAGTTTCATCACCAAATGCTTCTCATATTTCTGACATCCTGCTTTTAATAGTCGTTGAATATGTTTGGTGCCTCTGAGGTAAAGGCAGTCTGGAACTTGCTAATGCAATTGCAGAACAATCCAAGCGCAGCCGATCCTCACTCTTCCTTCTCAGCAGAGTTTGAAAGGTATGAGCACAGGATCTCTATTAACATAAACATTAACATGAAAATGGCCTCACTGGGTCTTGGACCACAGATCTATTCAGATCCTGACAGTGGCCAGCTGTGTGCCTCTGAGAATTCACAACAAGCGCATGAATCTAATGAGCATCCCTTATTGTTTTCCACCAGCTTCTGATATCCAAAGATACTCTGTGATCCTGGTGGTTCCATTTAACGGAAAGCTTATTTGCTGTGAAATGTCCTGCTGTAAATCCACAGAACCCTTTCTTTAAAGCCATCGAAGCTAGAGATCACCACAGTTTGTTAATGGTAGTAAATCCTACATCTTAACAAGTGAGGATCTTGCAAGGACTGGGGGGGGGGGGCACTCTTATTTTCCCCTCCCTATTTCCTATTTCCATTCTTATTCATTCTTGTCCGTATTCCCTATGTTTACAGTGTAGGATTAACCCTTATAATGACACACAGTTTTTGTTTTGCTCAATATCTACAGAAATATTCTGAAATTGCAATGTTACTAGAAAACTACAGCAATTAAAATGCAACCAGAACTGCAATATTTCCATGTCTATCCATTCCTCCCCTGCCCCAGCAGTAATCCAGGTGTTGAGTCCAGGCCTGAAGCATGGATAGTCAGTGCAGCATTCAGACCCTAAATGGGCATGTTTCAGCCTTATTAGAATTTGTCTGAAATGGAGCTGTTGACTGAGCAAAGGCATAAAGCCAGGCTGCTATTTTTGGTTCCAGGCCTGGCCATTCCAGTGGCTTTATACTGCCTTCCAGATGCAGGGCCAATGTCGCACACTTAAGTGTTCTTCTGTGCTTGAAGAGAGCTCTGAGATCTGATTGGAAGCTGTCCCAGGTAATTTATCAGGCTGTCCCTTAGCCCACGAGGTTCCTGAAGTCCCTGGTATGGTCAAATGGATGCCAATAAGAGGTGATTGCCAATAGATTCAAAATCTTGGCTACATTTCTTGTTGATATATGGGAAGAATTGGTGCATTATCATCCCCTGTGTCACAAAACACTTTTGGATCTGCAGGGGTGTTTTCCCCGAGATAATAATAAATGCAATTAGTCTTTGTATCATGCAGTTTATTTTTTTAACGTTCACTGCCTATCTTTGTTATAGCGCTGTAAGGTAATCTTATATTACCATCTCCATATTGCAACAAAGAATCCTAGAACTGTAGTTTGGCAGGGGTGCTGAGGAGACCGTTGGTCCTCCATACTTCTTCTGTTTCCCAAACAGGAGTTCCCAAGATTCTCTAGGGAGAAGTAATTCTTATTAAGCGAGTTTGTCTCTAACAGCTACCATGACATACCCAGATGCACTTGAAAAAGTGAAAACACCAGCTATGCACTTTGCTGTGATTCTCCGTCCCCAAATATAATGTGGGATGTTATATGGAATATGTGTAATGTTGGAAGATATCCCTCCCTGTGACCTTTGCCATGGCACAGATAAGTATAGAATCTCACTTCAGGAGCCAAAGGGTTTTATGTTTGTTTTTTCCACCCACAGCTGTGTGTTCTCGACTGTGGGTATTTGTAGCCATGTGTTGTGGATTTTGCTTCAGCTCTGCCTCTTACCAGACATTTGTTTCTATACTCTACCACCCAGCGAGGGTGTTCTCTTCCCCATCTGTTTGCTGTCAACAGCAAAGTTATTTAATTGGCACTTTTAATAATTGCTATTTTTTTCTCCCTGCCTCTCTTTTTTCTGTCAAATTGGCTCGCAAAGGTAAAAAAATAAATTAAGGTATCTGTCATCCTCTCCGAAGGAGCGGTGTGTGTGTGTGTGTTGGGAGGAGAAGGCTATCCTGGTATTTTGTTAAGGAAACTATTTAAATTCTAGTGCTTCTGAGTCTCTGGGAGTCAGAAAGGCTTCAGGGCACTTGAATGTCAGTGAAGGAAAGAGAAGAGACGACATGCTTGGACATTTTGAAGCAGGAGGCCAGAGAGAAAGAGACAGGAGGCCAGAGAGAAAGAGAGACAGTACAAACAGCTGATAGATAGCCATACCAGCTGACAGACAGAAAAACTCGAGATTTCCCCCCCTTTTAAACATATGTATGCAAGCGCGCACACACGGGTGTAGAACCAGCCTGGGAAAATATCATCAGAGAGGGTGTGCTGGATTGTGCCTCCTCTTTACTGTTCGAGAGCAACCGCATTACTGTTTTGAGGAAAGTGCAGCAGAAGGGAGAGGGGAATGACAAGTGCTTGGCCCCCCGAGGAATAAATTTACATGTGATATTTGTGGCTGGTTCCCAGCTTCTGTCTCTCACTCTAGCGTGATTAAAAATGGAAACTTGGGATGGGATTGTATAGATAGAGGGCTGGGGCTACCTAGGTGGACACAGACATTCTTGTTCTTATAAAGTTTTATGTGGACAAGCTAAATGAGATGCATCTGACAGCACAGAGGAAGGTTCAGGACATTGTTGTAGAGGGAGAAATCCTCCTTCCTGCCCACCTCTGACACTGCAGGGCAGCTTCCATTGAAAGGGACCTTAAGGGGAAAGTCACCCTGGGGAACAGGTGAGGAAATGATGTCGCATCAGCAGTGGTACCATGTGGACTAGAAGTTGGTGACACTCACATAACCATAAATCTTCACGTTACTTGCAGTGACAATGTGAATGCACTAACAGAAAGAGGGGTTCAGTGGAGCGGTAACATTTTGTCTACATCTGGTCTAATCACATGGGCTGGCAATTTGGTTCTTTGAAAGCCATTTACGTGAGTCTTTCAAAACTTAATGCCTTGGGGTATATGTCTCTCTCTCTTTTTCCTCTTCCCTATAGTCTGTCCCACGAATCATGGTTCAGTCTGCCAGTATTGATGCCAGTGCTGTAAAAATTAAACAGGTAGGTCCTCTTCAAGCTTCACTCCATGCTGATGTTATTGGGTCTGTGAACTGGGAAGCTCTTCATTGTCACAGCATGGAATAAATGTTATTATCTGTTGAAGGAGGGAGAGAAAGAGAGATAATCTAACAGAAGGATACCATTTTGGCAGCTGTCCCGTATATCTCACAGTGTGCATTTCTACCTTGTAGTATATTGTAAATTTGAAAACAGGACATTTCCAGCCCTGCCTCACTGATTTTCATTTTAAAAGACATCTCTGTATTAGCAACATTTCCTTTTTATTTTATTTATAGTCCGCCTTTCTTGTTGAAACTTGAGACAGATTACAAGATATAAAACAGTGCAGACATACAACAGAAGATGTCCATTTGCACTGTTCATTGGTTTAGGATTATAAAATTAGAGAACAATGCAAACAATCTATCTAATGCAAGATAGACTGTAAACAAAATGAAAGTGGATTACAAGATATGGGACAGTGCAGTAGAAGCAGGTAATACCTACAGTAATAATTACAGCAGATTACAATTCTTTTTTTTAATGTAGTTTTTGGTATGTATTACATATTGTCGTTTAACCCGTACTTTACATGACAGTTTATACCCCTCCTCCCTCCCTCCTCCCCCCTCTGCTGTTCCCATGCATTAGTCCTTTGTTCGCAGCCACGGGCACAAAGTCCAAATCTTGCACTGAATGTCTTTTCTCCCTTCTGATGGTAACCACTCTAGGTATGTCTTCCATTTCTTCCTGATTTCTGTGGTCTTGTCTTCCCATGTGGTCTTCCGGTTCAGCTTCTCAATGATATCCGACTGTATGAAATCAAACAAATAATTATGCCTGCTTTCTACTGTCCACTTACTCTTGTCCTTCCAGCCTAGAGCAATCACTGCTTTGCTTGCTAGTATCATAGCTCTAAATATAGCTTGATTCTCCTTATGATTTTTAATATTTTTATCCAGAAAGCACTAACCTCTGGGCATTCCCACCACATATGGGAAAACCATCCCTTGTATTGTTTACAATGCCAACACCTGGGGCTCGTTCCTGGGAACATATTTGCTAGTGCGCTGGTGTTTTATACCATTTTGTAAAGAATTTGTGCTCCATTTCATTAAATTTAATCACTTTAATTTCCTCTATTCCCTCCATTATTTTACCTGCCGTATTTTCTGATATGTGGCCTTCTTTGGTCCAAGTTTTTTGTAGGTAAGATATTGTCTTTTCTTTATTTGTTATCATTTTCCTATAGATTTTCCCTGCTAGTCCTTGTTTTGATTTTTGCTTTATATATTGCTTCTATTGGTTCCTCTATCCAAATTTTCTCTTTTTCATTGATTGTTTTAGCCATACTATAGAGACCTGTTATTTTTAACCAATGTTGGTTGCCTACCCCTTCTATTATCTCATGTAGCGGTTTTAGGTTACCTCCTCTAAACATATCTCCCAACCTATAGTAGCCTTTGGATCTTAACAAATGCCACCATTTGTTTTCTCTTATTTCGCTATACATGGACTCCAGCGGTGCCCACCTTGAGTTTCTCCTTAACCATATTGTCTGCCACTTACTCCAAGATTCTAATGCTGAGTATCTGGGGCCTTTAATTGATTTAAGGTCTTTTTTTTAACTTTGGAGAATATTCCAAAGCGTCCTGTGTTGTTGTTGATCTGACCCATTTCTGCCCATTGCCTTCACCTATCTCTAATAACGACTTTATTTGGAAAGCTTCATAATAGCTATTCAACTCGGGGACCCCCCAACCCAACTCCGTTTTGTGGCCATGTACCAACCTTTTTTGAATTCTACATTTTTTGCTGCCAAATATCCACTCTCTAATCACTCTATTCCATTGTTCTAGCCTTTTACTATGAATTCCTAATGGTATCGACTGAAATAGATATATTAATTTAGGGACCCAGAACATTTTAATGGTCCTTATTCTAGCAGATATGCCTAAAGTTTTATTTTTCCACTTACTCATTTCATTCTCTATTTTCCTCCATATGTTGCAGTTAGCGTCCGGAATTCTATCGATCTTCTTTTGTAACACTATACCTAAATATTTGAACTTTTTAGTGTCCATTCCAATACTTGTAATTTTGTTTATTGCTTTCCCCCCCTCTTGATTCACGTTGAGATACATGATTTCTGATTTAGCCATGTTGACCCTTAGACCTGAGCAGCCTTTAAAGTCCTCTAGTATAATTTTTACTTCTTTTATCGCTTCTTTAGGGTTTGTCATAACAACTATAATGTCACCTGCAAATAGATTAATTTTCATTTCTTCCTTCTTCACCTTATAACCTTCTATCCTTGGCACAGTTTCTTATCCTTTCAGCTAGCTGTTCTATCGCTGTGATAAATAGTAGTAGTGAGAGCGGGCAGCCCTGCCGAACTCCTCTCTGGATCTGGAAAGTTCGTGAATGGTCACTGTTAACCTTTACCACTGCAGTTCCGTCTCTGTATATCTCTTGAATTGCTCTTATGTAATTGTCTCTTATCCCGTATTTCCTCATAATCTGCCACAGATAGGGCTTTTTTGTAGAAAAAGCCCAGCAGGAACTCATTAGCATAATAGGCCACACCCAACAGTAGAAGCTCATTAGCATATTAGGCCACACCCTGATAGCACATCACATTAGCATATTAGGCCACACCCCATGTTACCAGAAGTGTGGTCATCCAGCCACACCCACCTTTTGCTTCTTATTCTGTTTACCTTGTTTGTTGTCAAAACCCAGGGCTTTTTTTATAGCAGGAACTTCTTTGCATGTTAGGCCACACACCCCTAATGTAGCCAATCCAAATGAGTTTCTGCTGTTGGGTGTGGCCTATTATGCTAATGAGTTCCTGCTGGGCATGGCCAACGTGGGAGCCAGCTGGAACTCCGTTCCTGTGTGTTCCTGCCCAAAAATAGCCCTGGCCACAGATATTCCTGAGAGAGAGTATCAAAAGCTTTGTAGACATCCAATTTTAAAAGGCCTAGCTTTTTTTGTTGGCCGTGTTGCAGTACATTTATTATATTTCTAACAGGGTGGGCTATATTCCTATCCTTTACAACTCCATATTGGTCTTCTTTTATTAGATTAGGGATAGTCTTCTTTAATCTATTTGCCAGAATTTTTGCAAAGATCTTATAGTCTTGATTAAGAATACTTATAGGTCTGTATGAGCCTTCCTCTTCAGGGTCCTTACGTGGTTTCAGAATTACAATTATCTCTGTTTGCCTCCATGAGTCTGGGGCTTCCCCCCCCCCTTAAAATTTCATTGAACACCATTTGGAGTTCTGGTGCTAAGATATCTACCATTTCCTTATAAAATTCACTTGTAAACCCATTTAATCCAGGGGATTTACCCTTTCTCAGTTCTTTAATTATGTCCTTTATCTCTTGTATTGTGATATCCTCTCCTAATTTGGCTTGGTCGTCCCCCTTCAATGTTATTTTTACATTTTCTACAAAATCTGCTGTATCCCTCTTCTTATATAATTTTGTTAAAAAAAAAACTCGAATGCCTCCAATATTTCTGTAGGGTTGTTGAGTTTTTTGCCCATTTGCCTTTATACTTTTTACCTTTTGTCTTTCCTTCCTGTTTTTCAGGTAATTTGCCAGTTTTTTTGCTGAGTTAATACTATTTCTTTGAAATTCATTTCTCACCATTGCTTCCCTTTTCCATAGTGTTGCTGAGTCTAAAGCCTCCAATTGCTTTTTAATTGCTATTATTTGGTTCTGTAACGTAGGATTGTATTTATGCATTAGTTTACACTGTAACCACTCCAATTCTTGGATTTTGGCTTTATCTCTTTCTGTGGCCATTATTAGATTATTATACCTCCAAGTTCTTTTTATTGGTTGTTGGATGGATTCTATTTCAGCACTTATTGGAGCATGGTCAGATATCCAGATCAGATGAGTTGTGATTCCTTTAATAGTTGTGTTACTATTTTTCTCTAAAATTATGTAGTTTATACATGATGCTGTTTTATGTCTACTAGATATATGTGTGGGTTTGGATTGGTACCCCATAAGATTGTGTGCCTCTGCCAGACCCCAATTTCCCAGCTTAATTGATTTATCTTTTGTTATATCTATGTTTAGGTCTCCTGCTATAATAACTTCTCCCTCCGAAAATTCTTTAGTTTTTTAAAATATTTTGCCCAGAAATTTCTTTTCCCTTAGTTTGGGGCATAAATATTTACTATTGTGAACTTCTTACCATCCATTTTAAACCTTACTAACAAATATCTACCATTCCTGTCCACTTTTTTTACCACCTCCTCTAGTTTAAATTTCTTATGGATCAGTACTGCTACTCCTTTGCCCTTAGTATCGCTTCTGGCTTCTGCTAGTATCTCCCAGGTCGAGTCATTTAATAGTGGCTTACTATCTTCTTTTTGTGTGTGTGCGTTTCCTGGAGGCATAAGCAGATTACAATTCTATTCTGTTACAAAGTGCGCTCCTGGACTGTTTGATTCTACTACAGATCTAATCTCTTTTTAAAATGCCTCCCTGAACATCTCTGTTCTGCACATTCAGTAGACTGACAAAAGTTCCACAAGGGGGGAGCCACTGCGGAGAATGCAGATGAAAGGCAGCTGCCAATCTTGTCCATTTGCAGGGTGGCATCTTTCAGAAGGATTTGTTCAGATGAACAAAGATGTCACAGTGGAACACAGCAAGAGAGATGGTCCTGCAGGTCTATGGGTCCAACATCATTAAGGGCTTTGAAGGTGATAACCAGAGCCTTGTACTGATCTTAGTAACTGATTGATAACCAGTGCATTGTCTGCAGAATAGGTGTGACATGCGGGTTCCAGCTGGAGTTCCTGAGATGTCTTTAAGGGCAGATTCACATAGAGTGCATTGAGTGTGCTACGTGCCACCAAGTCTTTTCCAGCCTATGTTGACCCTATGAATTAATGACCTCCAAAACATCTGATTTTTAACACACTTGCTTAGGTCTTGCAGACTGAGGGTTGTGACTTCCTTGATTGATTCAATCCAGCTCCTGTTGGATCTTCCTCTTTTGCTACTGCCGTCAACTTTTCCTAGCATTCGACAACATTTCCTAGCATCATTGTCTTTTCCAATGACCATTGTCTTCTCATAATGTGAGCAAAGCATGATAGCCTCAGTTTAGTCATTTTAGCTTCTAGGGAGAGTTCAGGCTGTATTTGATCTAGATCTCCCCATCTTTCTGATGGCCCATGGTTTCCACAAAACTCTCTTCTAACACAACATTTCAAGTGAATCAACTTCCTGTCAACTTTCTTCATTGCCCAACTTTCACACCCCTGCATAGCAATGGGGAATTCTATAGTATGAATTATCTTGATCTTGGCTACTAGTGATACGTCCTAACATTTAGGGATCTTTTCTAGCTCTTTTATGGCTGCCCTTCCCAATCCCAATCTTCTGATTTCTTGGTTGCAGGCTCCGTTTTGGTTGATGACTGAGCCAAGGAACAGAAAATCTTTAACAATTTCAGTTTCTTCCTTGTCAGCCTTAAAGTTGTGTGGTTCCTCAGTAGTTATTACTTTTATTTGAAGTAACAGAAGACCTCACAGTCATTTGGGGAAACTTGCTTCCTTATCTAGATACAAAACTGGTTTGGAAAATGCCCCTCTCTTGTGATCCTGGGGATCTCAGGTTACAGGAACAGCATGGGAAGTGATCCCAGTGCAACACCTCACAGGTAATGTAGGAAGGAACCTTTAGCAAATGTAAAACTATTCACAGACTTTTTCTGACTGGCAATCCAAAGTGAGGGTTTGGGAAGATTTAAAGCAACCTACAGTACCAGAGTTGGCAAAAATAATTGATCTTTCTGAGTTTAAGGTGTTATCACCAAGATATACATCATTAAGATGGACTGTTAATCTTAGAAGGCAACGTTAACTTCATACCCTGCAGGTTTGTAGTGTTGCAGTGAAGTGGCTGAGAAGGGACTGGTGTTTAGAACACGGGGCTGTGCAGTGTGACACTTAGCTGTGAAATGAGTGATTTATCTGTCCTGTGAATTAAGCCAAATAACTGAGACAGATCTTGCTTGGTTTTTCCCTTCACATAAATCGCCCTTTTCAAACAGCAAATGCCCATTCCAGTAATATAAATAATCTTACAGTAAATAATGGGGGCATATTTCTTGTGTTGGGCGCACTTACGTATTAATCCCAACGGGCCTTCAATGAGAAAATGCCCATTAGCCAAAGAGCTTCCTTTGCAGTAGTGTTGAAATCTATCATTAAAACTCTTTGGGTTTGTTAAAATCTGACTGTGTGATCAGCTATTGCTTTCAACGGGATCACTGGGCTGTGGTTAGTTACTCACTAGTATCTGAAGTTCTTCCTATTTATTGCCCCCCAGCAGTCCAGACCTTGGATGTTCTCCTCTATGTTCAGTGGGCTGAGTGGCAAGAGACAGCAGTGAGGTTGCTCCCTCAGCTGAGTTCCAGGATCCATGCATAACCTGTCTTTCCACTTCTTAGTTTCCCCCCCCCAAAAAAAAAAAAAATCAAAACTCTTACTCCTTCCAACCTGTCCAGATTCAGCAAGGGAAGATAAACTAGATACACTATAGTTAAGTTTTTGCCCAATTTTTTTCTAGCAGCAGTGTTGGCAATTCTGTTGCTATATATAACGATGGCATCTTAGGAAGCCTCCTGACCGTAACTCCATTTCTGTTTCAGGTTATGCATGAGGAAGAAAGCAAAGAGTCATTTGAGATGACCATGCATTCTAGTGAGTTGGGGAAAAATTCTGAAAAGTCACCTAACGTGCCTTCACGTCAGTCCATGGCAGACATTCCAACACAGGACTCCCAAGAAGGGCCACCAAGCCCCTTGAGTGAAGCGTCTAGTGGCTACTTCTCCCACAGTGTTTCCACAGCAACCCTTTCTGAAGCTCTTGCACCGGGAAATGACTCCCCCCTTCCAGCCAGCAGCCAGGCGCCTGCAGCAGGTGATGGGCCCCAGCCTGTAACGGCCAACCAGATGCCTACTGCTGCTGAAGGTCCCATAAAGTCATGTTCTGTGATAGGTTCTGAGGTTTCACCTTCTCTTCTGAGAGGTGATTCAGCGGGCCCTAGCCTTAAAATGGAGCATGCAAGAACTAAAGACAACAACAAAGTTAATGGCGAGGGCAACTTAAGGTCAAAGTCTGTTGCATCTTCTGTAGCGGTAGGTGATAACCAATCTAATGCCTCTGTAGCGACTAATGCTAAAGGCTATTCTTCTACCTCCTCCTCAAAGAAAGAGCTGCAGTTGACACAGCCACCTATAACTTCACTAACCTGGGACCCTCCTCCTATTATTGGACAGGACAGTTCAGCATCTGTTTCTGAAACAGGACCTTCAAAATCTCAGGTTCTTCCCAACCTTTCACCTCAGTCCAGCAGTGCAGCCTCTCCATTCAAAATCCAAAGAGTAAGGACATCAGAACTTAAGTCCTTCTCAAATATGTTGGGAGGAGAACAAGGGGGATTCTCAAGCTCTGAGGAAGAGAAGGTCAGAGAGAGAAGCAAACAAAATTCACAAGAGTCCGACCAGAACAACGGCACAGAAGCTGCCTCTGAAGAAAAACTGGAAGTAACGTCTGACTCCGAAGAAACCAATGAGATACCAGACTGGTTAAAGGAGGGTGAATATGTGACTGTTGGTACAAATAAGACTGGAACAGTGCGATACGTTGGACCAACAGACTTCCAGGAGGGAACATGGATCGGTGTGGAATTGGATTTGCCCTCAGGTAAGTGTTGGAAGACATGATGGGCATGCTTGGGCTATGATGAGGTACACAGTAGGTGTCTTCCCCCAGTACAACTCTTCAACCACAGTGTGGGTTTCTCCATTTCATGCATTAAGAACATAAGAAAAGCCAATGTTGGATCAGGCCAATAGCCCATCCAGTCCAACACTCTGTCACACAGTGGCCAAAAATACCAGGTGACATCAGAGGTCCAGCAGTGGGGCCAGGACACTAGAAGCCCTCCCAAGCACCAAGAATACAGAACATCACTTGCCCTAGAGTCCCTATCTATACCTTGTGGCCAATAGCCACTGATGGATCTCTGCTCCATATGCTTATCTAATTCCCTCTTGAAGCCATCCATGCTTGTAGCTGCCACCACCTCCTGTGGCAGTGAATTCCATGTGTTAATCACTCTTTGGGTGAAGAAGTACTTCCTTTTATCTGTTCTAACCTGACCGCTCAGCAATTTCATTGAGTGCCCACGAGTTCTTGTATTGTGAGAGAGGGAGAAAAGTACCTCTTTCTCTACCTGCTCTATCCCATGCATAATCTTATAAACCTCGATCATGTCACCCCTCAGTCGTAGTTTCTCCAAGTTAAAGAGCCTCAAGCGCTTTAACCCTTCTTCATAGGGAAAGTGTTCCAACCCTTTTGTCATTCGAGTTGCCCTTTTCTGCACTTTTTCCAAAGCTATAATATCCTTTTTAAGGTGTGGTGACCAGAACTGCACACAGTATTCCAAATGAGGCCGCACCATTGATTTATATAGGGGCATTATGATATTGGCTGATCTGTTTTCAATTCCCTTCCTAATAATCCCCAGCATAGCATTGGCCTTTTTTATTGCAGTTGCACACTGTCTTGACATTTTCAGTGAGTTATCTACCACGACTCCAAGATCTCTCTCTTGATCAGTCTCTGCCAGTTCGGACCCCATCAACGTGTGTTTATAGTTAGGATTTTTGTCTCCAATGTGCATCATTTTGCACTTGGCCACATTGAACCCCATTTGTCACATTGACGCCCACTCACCCATCCTCGATAGATCCCTTTGGAGTGCCTCACAATCCTCCCTGGTTTTCACCACCCTGAACAACTTCGTATCATCCGCAAATTTAGCCGCTTCACTGCTTACTCCCAACTCCAGATCATTAATAAACAAGTTAAAAAGCATCGGACCCAGTACTGATCCCTGGGGTACTCCATTGCTTACCACCCTCCACTGAGAAAATACCCATTTATACTCACTCTCTGTTTCCTATTAATTAGCCAGTTTTTGATCCACAAAAGGACTTGCCCTTTTATCCCGTGATTTTTGAGCATTGCTGGCCCCTTGCTCCAATGCTTTCTAGACTTAAACCAGTGTTTGCTACAGGTTGACTGGACATAGGGCATCTGGGTTATCAAACAGTGTCTCTAGAGCAAGCTTTGGTATAGTCTTGCAGGGGGTAGCAGAAGATACATATTGATCTGAAAATTCAGGACATTTGCTGCATCCAGTAGCACCTGTGTAGGTAACAAAGTCTTGGCCAATTACATTATACTTGATGCACATTCTGTTACTCCTGAATGTACTCTTAAACTCCAAGTTGACCTAAGGCAAGAAAAAGGGTTTCTGGGTCTGTGTTTCCCCCCCACCTCTGGGAAAACAGCAAACACTGCCAGAGTGATGAGTCAGATGAGAGGTGTTATCTTGGGGTGATAACACTCAGTGCTCTTCCTGTGTGAACTAAAGCATGCAATTTCCTGGTAACTTACAGAGATGGTGTTTTTGAGAACCATCTCCTACCACCAGAGCACAAAGATGAATTTGCTAGTGACTTGATGGGAGCCATGATCTCTGGAGAGAGTTCTGGAGACAGTATAGCCAGGAGTTCAGAAGCCCCAGGGATTTCTCCACTAGGATGTCCTCTGCCTTGCAGAAACAACCTTTTAAACTAGACTCATACAATCACAGAGTTGGAAGAAGCCATACAGGCCATCTAGTCGAACACCCTGCTCAATGGAGGATCAGCCTAGAGCATCCCTGACAAGTATTTCTCCAGCCACTGCTTAAAGACTGCCAGTCTATTGGCCTCCTTGGCTTGCTGCATGGGTGGTCTTGAAGCTCAGCCCTAGAATCATAGAGTTGGAACTGTTGATTCTCTCTTATTTAAGGTTTCAAATTTATACTTATCTTCATTTTATTTTCAAGAGTTTCTTCCCTGTTAAACACTTCTGTACATCACTGGAGGAGGTCTTCTGTGAACAGTTTTGTTGCAAAGTTTAAACATCAAGCTCAGTTTAAAGAAATCTCTAGAATGACTCCTGAACTATGGGTCCCTTCTGAGCTTTTCTGTGTCTAGAAAACTGCCCTGACTTTTATTGCATACTAGCCTGATACCCGTGCTTCACTACGGTATATAAGTTCCATAAATCTAGTTATAAGAATGATGTGAAGTTTGAAACGTAACATTTGTTGTAGGAATTCTAATGGAGAAGATTGTAGTGTAAAAAATGAAGTGAGACATACATACTCCCCCCCCCTCTGCTGAAGGACCTCTATGTAGACCACATTGGTGGTTCTGCCCTCAGGTGCTAGGATCACCAGGTTGCTGGGTGAGCTCACTCTGGAGCAGGCCACATAGAACTGTCGATTTAAGAAGCAGTCATCTGTTAAGTCAACTCCTTCTACCTTCCATGAAAGTGATGGCCTCTCTACTTGTGTTCCTGGATTGCTTTGCTCATATGGAGACTGTGTTGTTCTGAGCACCTCAGGGTAATCTTACTGGTCCTTGGCCTGTGCAGCTCAGTGCTCCGCAGGAGTACTATGTGCAAATGTCTTTGCCACATTCCTAAGTTGCCTCCTCCTTGTAGCGTTGGTATATCTGGCTCAATATTTGCCAGGAGCTTTCTTGGGGGGGGGGCAATAAGAGGTGAGAGGTGTGAGAGGGAGTTGGTGTGAGGAAGTGGTGATGTGGTGGACATTTCTTCAGGTTCATGAGGGAGGCATGCATCAAAATGGCTCCTAGAAAGGTCCTTTACTATCTCCCCATGAACATTCATTAATTCAATTGCCATACTGGCTTTTTTGAAAAATGTCTATTCAGGAGTCTTGAATCGCTGATTTCTGTAACTGTCCTCAACTGTCTGCAGTCTCTTCTAACTGTGTTTTTACCTCAGAACATTGAGATCCACAGCTGAGCAATCAGAGGGAGGTGGGTGCAAACAGGCAGGTTTTACCTCAGACCCCTGAACCACATAGTTGACCAATCGGGGGGGTTTTGGGTTTCTTGGTGCAGGGGTTTGGCCTGAGCATTGAATTGGGGGGGAGGGCATACCCCTCCTTTTTTACAAAATTGCCTCTCATTTATGTTACATTTAAGAAGTGGGACATAACTACGTATTCAAAACACCATCCGAGCAATCAGATGTTAAGCAAGTTGTGAAAGGGTAAATAACCTAATAAAGGAAACCACTTTTCTACAAATTTGGGGTATATTTCCATTGTGGGTGGAGAGGAGGTGGGAGGAGTATTAGAAGCCACTGTGGAGGCTGGGCTGGCAGGATCACTAAGGCGTTACTGCTTGGGCGGGCTCCCTCGTGGCTTTAAGCACCATGCAACCGCTGCTGCACCTGACAGACAACCGTCTGTCAGGTGTAGGAGGTGGGGGGAATGTGTTGGAAGCCATCAGAGAGACTGGGCCAGCAGCACTGCTGCACCTCACAGGCAGTTGGCCATTCCTGATTCCCTCAACTGTCATTCATGCTCTGCAGTCTCCTTTAACTGTTTTTTTACCTCAGAACACTGAGCTCTGCAGTTGACCAATCAGAGGGGGGGGGGCAAAGAGGCAGCAGCCTGGCAGCCACATAGGAAGCAATGGGGGGAGCACATTTTACCCCTTTTGACCCCTTTAGGGGTTGAATTTCTAAAAATCCCTTCTTAGTGAGTGTCTATGTCATGGTAGTAGTGCTCTCCCTGATTTTTGTGTTTCTAGGTACAGGGGTTTGGCCTGGGCATTGATTTTATGGTGAGGGGACTTTCTTTTATTGGGGGTAGAGAACGGCGGATTCTCTGTAAAACTGTACAACTGCAGAAAACAGTACAGGAAGAACCTTCTCAAATATTGCATTTGAGATTCATGTTACAAACATTATTTTAAAATACTTTACAACTATTTATCATTCCCTGATCGCACTAGTCTTCTTTTTTCTGTACCGCAAATCGTTCCATTAGAGCTCTGAAAACGTTCCCCGGCAGTTTCTGATGTTTGTTTATTAAAGACTGGACTCCGCTCTTTGCCTATAAGGAAGAAAAAGAAGAGTAGGGGAAGGTAAATTAATCTTTAAATATTTAAAATCCATACGTCATTAAAAACATTATAACCACGTTTTGTCATTTTAACAGAATAGAACTCCAAAGGAATAAAAAGATTAAAGGCTGGATTTCATTGTTTCACCATTGCAATGTTACCTCAGATAACACTATTAATTCTGAAGATTCAATGAAGCTATTTAAAAAAGACAAGAGCCACTGAATTCTTGCGAGAAGAGAAGAGTCACCGGAAAGGACAATCATGCTAGGAAAAGTTGAAGGCAGCCGAGAAAGAAGACAACCCAACATGCTAAGAAACAACAACTGTGACTCAGGAGTTAGGTCATGACGAGGCCGTTTTCTCTCCTCAAACACTCCAGACTCAACAAGCGGGCTTGGAACTAGCATTTCTGGGAGAAAATTTCCATGCTGAACATGAAACTAACTTTTGAAACCGTGGAGAACGATGAAACGTTATTTGGCCAATGGGATTGCATGGCACACCAGAGGTATACAAGAAAACCCCACAAAAGTTTTTAGCCGATTTTATAAAAATCAAACATTAATTGGGGTACGACTGTCCCCTAGTGGTATGAGCGGAAAAATGAAAATGGTATCATATTGACCCCAAAACATGTCGAATTTTGTCTGATTGTATGGCATGTGCTATATGTAGTGGAGGGGGACTGTTTTACTAGAAGTCAGTTATACCCAGATGGAAATTTGGGTTACAGACTTACAATTTGGTGTGAAGAAAGCTAATGCAATCTTAGGATGCTTTAACAGAAGCATTGTGTCCAGATCACGGGAGGTGGTAGTTCCGCTCTATTCTGCTATGGTCAGGCCTCACCTGGAGTACTGTGTCCAGTTTTGGGCACCAAATTTGAGGAAGGTTGTTGACAAGCTTGAGCGTGTCCAGAAGAGGGCAACCAGGATGGTGAGAGGGTTGGAGTCCAAGTCTTACGAGGAAAGGCTGAAAGAGTTGGGTATGTTTAGCCTGGGAAAGAGAAGGCTTAGAGGGGACATGATTGCAGTCTTCAAATACTTGAAGGGCTGTCATGTAGAAGATGGAGCAGATCTATTCTCTCTTGCTCCGGATTGCAAGACTAGATCTAATGGGTGGAAATTACAAGGGAGTCGTTACCGGCTAAATATCAGGAGAAACTTCCTAACTTTAAGAGTGGTTGAGCAGTGGAACAGACTGCTTCGGTAGGTGGTGGATGCTCCTTCGCTGGACGTTTTTAAGCAGAGGCTGGACGACCATCTTTCGGGTATGTTGTAGGGCTATCTTTCGGCTACGCTCCTGCAGAGTGCAGGGGGTTAGACTAGATGACCTGCAAGATCCCTTCCAGCTCTAACATTCTATGATTCTATGATTTTATATAGATATAGATGAGGCATTCTTTGGGTTTAAGTTTTCAGGTTTTTTTACATGGTGACTTTTAACTCAGTGTATTTGGGAGCACTGTGGAAAGAGCACTGTGCAGGGACAGCATGTCGAAATGGTTGGAAATATCACAGATTTGAAGCTGGTGGCCAAATCAGACTGGAGATTTGTGTCATACCATAGATTTTGTAGGTGGATCTTTGGTTAAGGCACACAGTGAAATTGATTGAGTACACATAATACCTGGTTCGAATGGTAGAGAGGAGGGCATAGCATTGTATGCAGTCTTAGGCTTGGTCTTAGGACTTCAGATAGCAAGTGATGGGAAAGATTCTTTTCCTGAGACCTTACAGAGACACTGCTGGTTGGAGTAGGCAATACTGCATGGGCCAGGTTGGCCTCATATTTTGAGTGCTAGAAAAATCCTTATCTGACAAAATGGAGAGCCACTGCCGCTCAAGAGGACAGGACTGATAAAGCAAAGGTCTGATTTATGAGACAGCAAAAATGAAATAGGAGCTGCGGTGGCTCAGTGGTTAAGACGCTGAACTGCAGACCGGAAGGTCCGTAGTTCAGTAGTCCGAGACCCGAGTGCTGCATGATGGAGTGAGCTCCCATCTCTGGCCCCAGTTCCTGCCAGCCTAGCAGTTTGATAAATAGGTACCGCTTTGGTGGGAAGGTAACAGCGTTCCATGCGCTTTGGCATCTAGTCATGCTGGCGACATGACCATGGAAACGTCTTTGGCTTGGAAACCGAGATGAGCACCGCCCCCTAGAGTCGGATTCAACTGGCTTTCGAGGAAGGGAAACCTTTACCTTTACTAAAAATGAAACAGAAGCCCAGTATCACCTTAAAGGCGAACAGTGTTGATTCCAGCATGAGATTTCCTGAGTCAGAGCTCACATCTTCAGATGCTATGGAAGGGCATCACTTTGGAGTATTTTATAAGGGAAATCTCGGGGGAGGGAGCAGAGAGAAATTTTATATATACCCTGTCATAAATCTTTCTGGTGTGATTCCCTGTGCAAGGGGCTAGAACAGATGTGGTTGTTACCAATGATGATTGAGGTCAGAGGTTCCAACCTCTCATGGGGTACAAATAAACAGATTATAATGTATTAGGATAAATATGACCAATCAGAAAGAAACAGTCTTGAAAGATAAGAAAAATTAATTATACATCATGTTAAGAGCTAAAGTCTCTGAAAAGTGTGTCCTGTTGAGGTTATTAGTCTCTGTTAGGCCAGGAAAAGGGAGTGTCAACTTCATCCCCCTGGGCACTGAGGCAGGACTGTGACTGCACCTAATGACATCAGCAAAACCACCTAGGGCAGGGGTGTCAAACTCATTTGTTACGAGGGCCGGATATGACATAAATGTCACTTTGGCGGGCTGGGCCACGTGTGCCATAAAATGTAATACCAGCTACTGGAGATATAAACTGTATAAAAGACAGCACCTGGTAAGCTCCAAGGTGGTGTATCCTCACTGCAGGGCCCCATGGACTGGGAGGGGGTGCAAAGGAAAACCCACCTACCCCACAGGGTGTCTGTTGTGGGGAGGGGAAGGGAAAGGAGTTTGTAAGCCGCTCTGAGACACCTTTGGGTAGTGAAGGGCGGGGTATAAATCCAATCTCCTCCTCCTCCTCCTCCTCCTCCTCCTCCTCCTCTTCTTCTTCTTCTTCTTCTTCTTCTTCTTCTTCTTCTTCTTCACGTGTGGACTGGAGAGCCAGCGGTGAAGCACTGGGCAGACGCTCTCACGTGCTTGACTGCTGCAGATGAGGTTGTTCCGCTGTGCTGAAGCCACAGAGTGGCTCCCTCCACTCCCCCCGAGCAGTCTTCTCTTCCCTCCTTTGCACTAGTTGTTCGCGGGCTGCATAAGAGCCATGGATGGGCCGGTTCTGGCCCCCGGAACTTATTTTTGACACCTCTGACCTAGGGCTCATCTACTTGTACGCCATCTAGGTTAACGTATGCAATCATGTGCCAACAGTGCGCTTCTGCTACCTACATTGGACAAACAGGCTGGTCCTTTTTTATATATATATAAAGGTTTTATTGACTCTCCTAAAAAGTAGAGGTATTTTGCTTAAAATAGAAAAATTGGGAGGGTATATAGTGGGAGAAAGAGAAAGCTGAGTGATATATTAACTGGTAAATTAAACTGTTAGTAATGTCCAATCTGTGATCCTTGCGCTAATGTGTCTCTTCGCAAAAAAAACAGGCTTTGAGAATGGTTATATCCTTTTACTATTTCTCAACGTTTAGTTTATCGCTGCCATTCTCACCCGCAACTTTCCACATCTAGGCACATTTTTATGCTTCTCACCGCTCAGTTCAAAGTCACAGTCTTTCACAGTTTGAATTAGTAACTGCGCCATCACCGGAAGTTCCTCCATTCTTCCTTGCTAGCTTCTTCACCCAGCACCGACATCTTACTTTTTTGTTTATCTTTAGCAAAGACTTATGTTTCTTCATCAGAGCTTAACTCTTTCCACTTTTACACTTAATCTGCCATCCGTTCTCCCCCCCTATTTTTTTTCACTAAGAATCGAGAATGAGGACATCCCCTCACTCTCTCACATCATTTCGCTGGGGGGGGGGGAGCCCACTCGGAAAGTTCTTACAGTTCATTCAAAGTTAAGATCATCTCGCTCTTTCGCTTAGACCACCAAAGGGTTTTTCTTCCAATTTTAGTTTTCCCCCCTCCCCTTTTCTCCGCCAGGATCGCTTTAAACGTAAGTTTAAACGAAAGTAGAAGGATCGTCTCCCTCTCTCATATCTTATCGTTGGGGGTCGGGGGACACGCTTATTTCTTTTTCGTTACGATTGACAACTCACAGTTCCAGCCGCTCTTTTTCTGTTTCATCGCCTTTTCACTTTCTCGCTTCATCACTCGGTAACGTCCGTAGGTTCCGCTAATCCCCGTGCGGGGCCGCTCACGCAGCGAGGTCCATAGGGGCAGGGCATGGCGAGAGCCTCAATTTCCGACCGCTTGGCCGAGAAAGAGGCTCCCCCCTAGTGCGCCCTAACGCGCCCCCGGATCCGAGCTCCTCTCCCTGAGGTGCTCGTTCGGGTCTCCGCTTGCGCGGATTCCCTCCTCCACCGCGGGCGGGCGAGACGCCCTCGGGAGCGACCCGAGGATGCGTCCGCCATTCGCGGGAGCCAAACCGGAAGCCCAAACAGGCTGGTCCTTAAGTAAAATGAACACAAATCTGACATGAAAAATCAAAACATTGAGAAATCAGTGTGAGAAGCATTTGTATTTAATCATAGAACCACAGAGTTGGAAGAGGCCATACAGGCCATCTAGTCCAACCCCCTGCTCAATGCAGGATCAGCCTAGAGCAGTGGTGGCGAACCTATGGCATGGGTGCCAGAGGTGGCACTCAGAGCCCTCTCTGTGGGCACGCGTGCCATCGCCCCAACCAGGCCCAGACCATCATTAAAGTGTCAAATTCTCTGCCAAATAATTTTAAGTAAATGAATGCATTTGGGATTGCTTTCCTTACTTTGTTTGGATCATCTTAAGTTAATGTATGAGTTGCTTTTTCTAAAGTAAAACCTCAGTATTCAGGTTAAATTGCCGTGTTGGCACTTTGCGATAAACTGCTTTGGGTCGCAGTTTGGGGCCTCGGTCTCTAAAAGATTCGCCATCACTGGCCTAGAGCATCCCTGACAAGTGTTTGTTCAGCCGCTGCTTCAAGACTGCCAGTGAGGGGGAGCTCACCACCTCCCTAGGCAGCTGATTCCACTGCTGCACAACTCTTATGGTAAAAAGGTTTTCCCTAATATCCAACCAGTACCTTCCCACCCTTAATTTAAACCCATGATTGCAAGTCCTGTCCTCTGCTGCCAACAGAAACAGCTCCCTGCCCTCCTCTAAGTGACAGTCCTTCAAACACAAAGAGAGCGATCATATCCCCCCCACAAACTCCTCTTCTCCGGACTGACTAAACATTCCCATAGAATCATAGAGTTGGAAGGTACCTGGGTCATCTAGTCCAACCTCCTGCACAATGCAGGAAATTCACAACTACCTCCCCCCCTGCACCCCCAGTGACCCCTGCTCCATTGTATATGGGGACAATGGGAACCACACCTGAAAGATTTCTGAAAGGATTCACCCCAAGCCTCTGTCTGCTTGAACTCTTCCCCTTTCCCACTTCTGAGATTTTTCCTTATAACTATCCCCAACACAATTTCCTTCCATAGCCTCTGAAGAAATGAGCTCTGACTAATGAAAGATCATGCTGGGATAAGTGGATACCACTGGACTTCTGTTTTATTTTGCTGCAATAGATTAGCATCCTTTTGGAGTTACTAGAAAACACCTTCATATGGTGAGGACCAATGGTCTAGAGTAATTTCAAGTTACCTACTTATGCTCTTGTAGGTGTTTAGCAGGACAGATGAAAATAAGTGCTTTTTTCCACACAATGTATAAGGAACATTTGGAAATCACTTGTGGAAGGCGGCATGAACAAGCATTCTTTCATGCTTAAGGGCCAGTTCTGTCATTTTTCTCTCTGAAAACTTGGCTTCTGGAATGGTACAAATAAAAAGGGGCATCAGGGAGCAATCCTGAGCAGGTCTACTCATAAGCAAATCCCATTTTGTTCCATGGGGCTTACTTTCAGGAATTTTTGGTATTAATTTAAACATGCATCCAGGAAGCATGGATGGTTTGTTGTTGTTCTTAATAACCCTCTTTTCCTACTCACCTTCTTGTCCCAAAGGTAAGAATGATGGTTCGATTGGAGGACGGCAATACTTCAAGTGCAATCCAGGCTATGGCCTCCTTGTGAAACCAAGTAGGGTAAAAAGAGCCACGGGGCCTGCAAGACGTCGAAGCGCCGGCCTGAGACTGCAAGGTGGAGTCACACCTGAGAACCGGAAGAGTGGCAATTTGTCTGGGTCAGCCTCCAACTTGGCTTCTCTGACTGCCTTGGCCAAAACTGAAGGAGGATCCACTTTACGGCCTGAAAAGACCCAGAAGAATACAGAAAACAGGAAATCATGGGCGACATGAAAGAGGCCTGTTTGGAACCACACTACGTTGTTGAAACTGACACTTTGGAATGGCCTTACTTGCACAGCTAAGCCAACCCAGGAGATTACCAGCACAGGGCAGAGTCATTGGGTGGGGTGGGGACGGATTCTCTGCTAGAGTCCTTGAGGTATGATAAATCCTTGGCCTTTTTTGTGATGAGGGAGTCAAGTTGAGATTCCTGATGCAAACGTTGGCACTTCTATTCCTGCTTTTACCGAGTCTTTCCCCAAAACACACTACACATGTATGCACACAGGCAACAAATCAGTGAGTGTGCTTCAAGGGAAAGCTGTTTGCTATATTGATTGCATCTGTTTCCAGCTCTTCTGAGAGATTGTGGACATTGGGATAACTTCTAGAACAGAAGCCAAATGAACTTTCTGTTGGCTGCTAGAGAGCTGTTGACAAAAGGCTCACCCTTGAAGCACACTAAAGCCTACGACCAGCACGTGAGGGAGGGCCTGCTAGAAATGATGCCTGTCGCTTTTGCGGTTGGCTTCTGGTGTTTCACTGTTCCTGTTGAAGTCCATGGGAAGGCATTGCTCTTCACTCTGATGGAATGAGGGACTGGGGCCAGTTCACCAAATCGGTAGCTTTTAGGATGCTAAAACTTTTTAAAAACATATCTTTAATTTCATGGTGGTCTTAAGTGATTTTAACTTTTTGTATTTTAAAGAGAGAAGCAGGAAGGAATCTGCTTTCCTCTCATCTGGAATCCTGGATTTTTTGTATTAATTTAAACATGCCAGCATGCCGTCTGGTGCTACTGTATTTATAAAGATGGTTCCCAGTTACTGGTCTAAGTTTTGGTCAGAGTAGCTCCTAACACTGATGTCCTGGTATGGCCATCCTTCCTTGCATTCTGGGTTTTAACGTGTTTGTAAAGCAGATGCTTATTCCTTTTCCCAATACTATGGTATTTATTTGTTATTTATTGCCATTTTTAAAATAATAATAAAGCCCTTGCGACTTTACAATCAATCCACTGCCTACCATTTGCACAGAAGGTGCATAGTCCTGTTCCGGGTACCCCCAAATTATTTGCATGCACTCACCCATCTTCCTGCCTAGTGAATCTGTGTCTTTGTGCTCCTTTGTACACTTCTTCAAGATGGAATCTTTCCTTGGAAGATGTGGCTGTACTTGGCCCGCGGAAGCTGAGAACAGTCTGCTGTCCACATGCAGTAGTGTGCCATGGAGTTGTTAAATTTCCACTTTTGCTGCCTGTTTGGAACTGCAAAAACAGAGGAAATTTGTGTAGCCCATGGCAGTCCACCATGTGTGGCCGGTGGATGGTGATCCGCTTGGTGAGTCACAAAGACTGACACTTGTCCATGAAGACTGGCAAATCTGAAGTTTGGCCAAGGACATTACAAAAACTTTGAGCCAGTTCTGATAGAAGCTTCTACAGCAGGTGTGTGTGTGTGTTTCCCCCCAGGAGCATCTCCTGCAAATGTGTGCTTGTGCAAATATATGAAGCGATCTCACCCAGGCAACTCGCTGCTGGCTAGAATCCCTCCACAACTTGTGGAATGATGCTGTCATGGTCCGTATTTGTAAATGTATATGGTCAGAAGAATGTGACAGAGCAGCCTTGCTGAAGTTATGCAGGTTTGGATCTGGTCAGTGTCTGGATGGGAGACTTCCCTGGAACCCTGTGTACCCTGCCTTGACCTCTGTGATGGAGGAAAGGCTGGACAGAATAAGCAAACATAAGCCTTTGCACAAATAGTTGCCAGGATCTGGGCTACCTCTTGATTTGGTAAGCATGAATGGCATGTGTTACCTTTGATCCACTACAGATGTTCGAGTTCTGTAAGTGATTTTTTTAAAGGCCTGTGGTATTGATAGTTGGACTTTGATGCTGATCCACTCTCTTCCTTGCTGTGCAGGTGTGTACCCAAGTGCCTTGCCCATCCGGCCCCAAGGGTTGGGACAAAAGCTTCTGGATCTTAGGTGGTTGAGTGAGGGAGCTGCTGCTGCTGATTAACTCTTAATGTGTAATATTATGCAAATGGAACAGATATTAACACAATAACTTATTTATATAAGAACCACATGGGTCAGAAATGTTTTGGTCTTTCAAAATGGTCATGTGCTCTTGCCCCCTTCAATTGTTATCTGGTTTTTTCCCCTTAAAGGTAAAGGTTCCCTTGCTCGAAAGCCAGTCGAATCCGACTCTAGGGTTGCGGTGCTCATCTCCGTTTCAAAGCCGAAGAGCCAGCGCTGTCCGAAGACGTTTCCGTGGTCATGTGGCCAGCATGACTAGACACCAAGGCGCACGGAACGCTGTTACCTTCCCACCGAAGTGGTACCTATTTATCTACTCGCAATTTCTTGCTTTCGAACTGCTAGGTTGGCAGGAGCTGGAACTAGAGACAGGAGCTCATCCCGTCTTGCGGCACCCGTGTCTTGAACTGCTGAACTACTGACCTTCCACAGCCTGCAGTTCAGCGTCTTAACCACTTGAGCCACCACAGCACACCCCTTAGGCAGTGTTAATAAACTGTATTTGGGGCATAAAACACTGCTGCAGCTAAGAGAAGCAAGGAAATCAGCAACTAAATCTCAGCCTGGGAAATGGAGGGTGGGGAGGTTAGAGGTAAATATCTAGGAGAAAATAAATCCCTCCCCTCTTGAAAGAATATATACCCCGGAAGACTCGTTGGTCTTTAAAGTGCTGCTGGACTCAAATCTAGCTCTCCTGTTGCCGAACGACCACAGCTACCCACCCGAAACACAAGCACACACCAACATACAAGGGCTATTTGTCTACTGCAGTTGCTTACCATTGGGATTTTTGTATGGTGTTTACAAAATGTGGATTCAAAGTTTCTGATTGTCTTTTAATAAAATAAGTTTGTAGCCGCCTGGTTGGGCAGAACTTTGAAACTACAGATCATGGTCCCTATCCAAAGAGAGCTTGTCACACTAGGCCTGTGGGAAATGAGGGGATTTAAATTAGTTGTAACTTCATGAGAACTCAAGATCTGCACTTAAGTGGAGATTTCCGTGCTCCTGTGTCTCCACACCCTTGAGTGTGATCACAGCCAAGAACCCCTCTGCCCTCTCTGTGCTTATATATTAGATGGGGGGAGGGGGGAGGGCGGGACGAGGTACAAACATTTTCTCATTGTTGCTGTCGTTCAATACCAACAGTTCAGTACAACCTTTAACTACCTTAATGTTAACTACCTATTTGCATGTATGCATGTGTGGGCAGTCCCTGATCAGCAGGTAGCATTGCTGTACTGGTCTTTCTTGTGCTGTGGTTTTTGCAAGATTATCATGCACTTTACATAAGAAGACTCAAGGGCCCGTTCTACAAGAGCTGTAGGCCACAGTCTACCGCTCCTATAGACAAGCATGCTCAGAATAGTCCCCTTCTCTTATACCCCACCTTTTTATTGTATATTTCATTGAACAACTAAACTACAAACTACTTAAGTATGGTTTGAAAGAGTACAAAAGGAAAAAGTTTTGAAAGTGGCTTGCTCAAGAAACATGAGCTAGAAGCCTGTTTGAGAAGATGGAGTCTGCACGGTTTTCTGTCGTCTTTACAATAAGATATGCATGTGCCCTTTAAAAAAAAGATTAGTCACTTTTTAAAATCCATTAGATGTATTCCTCAGCAAGTAAAGTTCTTGAAAAGTGTGTTTGATGGGCTTTTCCATGTTCATGAAAAGGAGAGACAAATGTTAAATCACTGTGATTCCCATTTATTTGTACATAGATCAGATTTTGTAAGATTGCTGTGTTGTAGTAGCTGTGTCTTCATGAAATCTTACTGACTTTCTTTGGAAGTATAAAGCAAAGACTTCCCACTTTCAACATATCTTCTTGTTCTCAACTGACTAAAAGGCTATCACTCTGTTCTTAACTTTATATCAAAATTCACATACTTTAAAATGCAGTATATAATTGAAAACGTGTCTGTTTTGGATAACAACTGAAGTTGCTCTTTTTACACAACATTTTGCTTCAAATTTTATAAAGAAAAAGCTTTTATGGCTGAATTGAGGGTGGTATGCCTTTCCTCGGAACTGATGCTGACCTATCCTGTGAATTTACTGTTGGTTTCTTTCAGTCAAGTCACTATTCCTTCAATAGTGCCTTCTCGCTCAGTCCAAGTTTTCCCATTACATCTTCTGCATTGCAGCCACTTTAGATCCCATCAAATGCCAGTTGCTACTTCATGGGAAACCATTTTGCACAACACTTCACCGTGTAGTTCAGTAGATTTTCTCTTTGTCATCATAAACTGACTACAGGAAAAAATTACTCTGGAAAAAAAAATGAGCATGTGGTGAGACGCTGCAGACAACTTGTCATGCCGGCAGCAGCTACACAGAGCAATTTACAGCAGTCTCTACATATCTGTAACAAGAAACGAAAGATATGTAATACCTTTTATTAGGGCCAACTAAAATGACACAAAACTTTTAAGTTCTTGATCTGGAAAATCTACTTCTTCCTTTAAAAAAAATTGGGTAATGCGTAGCCTGGTGAGTTCTGATGAGCTGGAAAGGCTTGCATAATGTTTTCTATCATCTTGCTTGTCCCTAATAAAAGATATTACATGGATTTAGCTTCTTGTTCCACATATCTAAACCACTCCCTGGAGTCTTAGAACCAGACTCTGGCCCTTTGTATACCAGCCATGTGCTGAGGCAACTGCAAAAGTGTTTTCGCTCAAGTAGGCTGGCTAGTAGAGCAGGGGTGCCACATTGTTCAGAAGGGGGGGGGGGAGAGCTTTCATTAGAAGCATAGTTCTAAACCCCATTGTTATATTCATGATGCAGTTGCAAAAGTACTGCTTGCTACTTTTTCAAACCTCATAACTTTAGCAATGTTATCAATACAGTCAGTCACTTTTTTAAATGGAAAGGAACTTGCAACTTTGGCATATTCGTGTAGTCCACAAATCAGTTTTAAATATTTATGCTGCTAGTTGCTGCTTGCCAGTGTGTAAAACCAGTGGGTTGACAATTGCTACAACAACTCTTGAGGGGTTCCTCTGCTCTGATGCTTGAAACGTAACAGTAGTATGCTAATACTACAAAATCTGACACTTTTTCATAGCAATTGTAGCACCCACATTTTTTCATCATCAATTTCTGCATCCTTTAGAGATCTCCAGTTTCCTATGGAAGCTGAGACCAGAATGCCTTATCCAAGATGGTGGTGCCAGTTGCACTACCCATTTGGGTATGGCTGTACATGCACAGTAAGGTACTCACTTGCTCAGCTTGGGTTTTTTTTATGATACTTTGCAGGATCTGTGAGCAGGTGGGTCGGGCCCTGACTTTGAAGTTCAACCCAAAGTTAGCGCTCCAAGGAAACTTTGGCTCATTCCGTTCTTGCCCATCCTCCACACTAAAAAACTGAAGAGAAGAGCTTGCAAATACAGCACTAGGCATGGTTACTGAAATTACCTTTCTATTAGTTACTGTCTGACACTAATAAAACCAATTTGGGGGGGGGAGCCTTTTGAAAGTTGGCTTTTCTGTTGATTTTGTTTGATTTTTGTGATTTGTTTTGTAAAGATAGGGAGATTGTATATAAAGGATGACAGTTTAGATTGTGGTATTAAAGTATTGTTGATCATACTGTTTTAATGTGCTAAGATCCAAAGATTCTTGTAATGAATTGTAAAGTTTTTAACAATCTCTTGTATTATACTTAATAACTGTAATATTGTATCATACCTGTGACATGATCTATGTTACCTAAATAAATTCTTTAGGCTATAAGCCTCTTTTCATTTCTTAGACTTGTTTCCTGATCACAACTTTGTAGAATTGCTATATTCAGTCAGCCAAGAAGTGACCCCCAATGTGCTTCAAAAAACCCTCAAACACAACCACCACAGGCAAGGCTGTGTCTTTAAAAAGATAGTGTATGTAGGAGTCCCAAACAGAAGCAGCAGCAGCAAGTAACTAGACTGGGGCTAAATCGCGTTCCCCTCATAACTGGAAAAGTGATTCCTCTAGTTTTCTGGGTTTCTGCTATTTCAGCCAGCATTTGCTCATACACTTTTCACCTCCATGCCTTAAGGGCCAGAAACTTGCTCAGTAAAAGAAAAAAGAAAACAGTGTTGTAAGGAGCTGGGTTCCATACTTTTGTGAAACTGGGGTACATATATACCACACCTCTTGCCTATATTGTGTCCTGAACGTATTACATTTTTCAGTGGTCCTGGTAGTCATACTTGACAGAGCACCTCACCTTGGTTGGCACTACATTTATGCCTCCCCCCTCCCCCCAGTACAGTGTTGAAGCACATACAGTTCAAAGACAGCGTAGTTCACTTTCCTCAGGTGAGGAAAAAGCCTATTCATGCCCTGCTTCCAGACTGGGCTGTTTGTGTTCTTGAGGCACAAGTCATGAGTGTCATTGTGGCCTTTGCCCCTACCCCCTGGCAGGGAAGAAGCCAGCCTTGGTTCAAACTGGCAGACAAACTTCTTTTTCACCTGTGTACAGAGCAAAGAAGCTGTGTCGGCCTAGCTTCTATGTCCCAGAATGCTGCTTGGAGGCTGCTGCCCTGATGGCACCCAGGAGGAGCCCATGTGCTGGCAGTTATAAAGTGCTGAGGCACTGAAGAGCCTTCATGAGGCCCCTTCTTTTCATATGCCATTCTTACTTCAGCGTTGCCGCCAGGAGTGTGGTAGCTCCTGTCAGTTTTTCCCCCTCACACAGCTGCAGTGCAAATCCATTGGAGAAGACAGTTGCTGCTTCCTTTCTCCTAAGCCAACAGCACCTTTTGCCCCTGTGAGGTGCTGGGTAGACCTACAGTAAAGAGCAGCATTGACATCCAGCCTCTGAGGTACTGGAAGTGCCACACACACACCCCACACCCAGAGAAAGCTGCTTCTATGTTGCCTGGCCTGGCCTGGCCAGAGCAGCATGGGGAGAACAGGCCTCACAATCTCAGGTACATGATTAAATTCAGGGTTCCCCATCCTATACCATGAGCTTCCCCCCCAGTAGGGTTGCTAGATCCCCCCCCCCAGCTGGGGATGGGGGGTACAGGGTTGCTGGATCCAGGTTGGGAAACTTCTGGAGATTTGGGGATGGAGCCTGAAGAGGACAGGGACCTCAGTGGATTACAATCCCATAGAGTCCATCCTCCAAAGCACCCATTTTCTTCCAGGGAACTGATCTCTGTAGCCTGGAGATGAACTATAATTCCGGGGAATCCCCAGGTCTCACCTAGAGGCTGGGATCCTACCACCCAAGTGTGTTGAATGAACCCTTCTGTTAAGAATTAGGGCCCAAATCAAGTACTAAGTTAGCTCATATGCTACATAAGTCTGAGAAAACTTTGTGAAATTTGCCAGGCACTGTATGTGAGAACAAAAGGGTCATGAAGAGGCAGACTCGACTGTGTGACTGAACAACAAAATATGTGAGAACATTTTCTGCCTTTTCTTGAATGTGTCCTAAAATATGACATAGGCCCAGAGGCAATTTCTGAAGATAAATATTTGACAGGTTGTTGAGTGAAATCATTCAAATCTTGGAACTGAAGAACCAGACAAAGTTTCCATTTCCTAATAATGTCCCTTTTATTATTATTTATATTATTTATAGTCCGCCTTTCTTATTTAGAATTGTTTTTATTTATAATTTTTATAGTCCGCCTTTCTTATTTAGACTCAATTACACAGTGAGTCAATACAATCGACAGGATGGGTCAGTCCATGAACAATATGAGAGGAAGGGATGTAGAACCAACCAGAGTCTAAAAACTGAACTGAAGCAAAGTGTAAGTATTAACATGACACATTAAATGATGCAAAAATTATACAGTAGGATCCTAGTTTCAGCAAGCTGTGCACAGTAGTATAGACCACCAGTGTTCTCTCTAAGCTGAGTTAGTGTGAGCTAGCTCACTGTTTTTTAACCTCCGGCTCACACATTTTTGTCTTAACTCAGGAAGGATGGCTCCAGAGCTAACTAATTTATGCAGTAACCAAATCGCTCGGTCACAACTTTAGCTCACAAAGTAGAATTTTTGCTCACAAGACTCCACAGCTTAGAGGGAACATTGTCACAGTCCTTAATAATTGATAAAAGTAACTTTGTGAAAACATTTAGGACAATGTGACTCTATTGCCTGCGTAGAAAAGCCCTCTTGAATGCTTCAGTTTTGCACAGTTTGCAGAAAGTCTGGAGTGTGGGAGCCTTCCTGACCTCCTCAGGCAAAGGTACTCTTTGACAGGAAACAAACGTGAGAACCTAATTTTTTCAAAATATGTTCTATTAGTAGCATGTCCAGGACTACAGTTCTGAAGCTTCAGATGTCCTGAGTTATGTGTAATTATATGTAATTGATTTCTAGTCAAAGACCTGGGTGAAGACCCATTCTTGACTAGGTACTCTGATGAGCAAGTCTTGCCCAAACTAATCTGAGTTTTGAAGATGAAAGGGGTTATTCCCAAATTCACTTCACTGAGGTCCTGTTAAAAAGGTAAAGGTTCCCTTGCTTGAAAGCCAGTCGAATCTGACTCTAGGGTTGCGGTGCTCATCTCCGTTTCAAAGCTGAAGAGCCAGCGCTGTCCGAAGACATTTCCGTGGTCATGTGGCCGGCATGACTAAACACCAAGGCGCGCGGAACGCTGTTACCTTCCCACTGAAGTGGTACCTATTTATCTACTTGCAATTTCTTGCTTTCGAACTGCTAGGTTGGCAGGAGAGGTCCTGTTAGGAGTACAGAATAATCCAATTCCTACAATAAAAAACTGGTCTTATTGACATGGCAGATGCTGTGCTAGCTAGAAGCAACATAGTTGTTTCATGGGGGAGGAGCTGTCAGGGTGCATATTTCCCTTAAAAGGTCTTAGAAACTGTAGCTGTAGTATTGAAGAGTTTTTTTTGCAGACATCTCTTATTTCATCTCCCCACCATCAATCCACACGTTTTCCCTTTTTGCCAGAAATGTTCCATATGAATATAAAGTCCTTGAGGAAACTATAGAGAGAAGGCGTTTCCCACTGCAAGAATGCTGACCATATGTCTGTTCACTACTCACACGTCAGCATTTTCCCTCCTCATCCTTCATGGAAGTAGACCGCTTAGGCACGCAATGTGATCCCTGACTTTGGAATATTTTCAGCACTTTGCACTAAAACTACTGCAAGAGGTGCTGTGCCTCAGAGGCAGAGCACCTGCTTTGCAGGTAGAAGATTCAGTATGAAGTTCCAGCACCACCCGTCAAAGAATCTCAAGCAGCCAATATTAGGAAAGCTCTTTCTCTATCTGAGATCAAAGCAGTTAGTGAACCTACCTTTGGGTCAGTCACAAGCTCTGGCACAGCTGTTCCTGAAAGAGCAGTTTGTGTCAGAGTTCTCTCAGCCCCACCCACCTCACAGGGTGTCTGTTGTAGGGAGGGGAAGGGAAAGGAGTTTGTAAGCCGCTCTGAGACTCCAAATGAAGGGCGGAGTATAAATCCAATCTCCTCCTCCTCCTCCTCCAGTATAAGGCAACTATATGTACAGCAATCTGGGCAAAATACTGGCTCCAATGTGTTGTTTTTGTCGTATAAGGCCAAAAATGATTTTTCTGTTTCAATGCCAATAGTGACCCAGCAGTTGGTGGGGTGTCAAGGCAAGATGTCCCACGGTCACCAGGAAAAAGAATACCTATAACAATGCAACAACTGGAGATATTCAAACCATTTCAATTCCAGAGGAACTGAATTGATGCACAAACAATGTGATTGCAGAGCTTTCATTCTGAAGCAGCAGCAGCAACTGCATCACAACTGTAATGGCAGCTGTAGATCTTTCAAATGCATATCTGTCTCTAATCCCAGCAGCCTCGGCTGCAATTCTAGGAAATATTTATGATCTGCTTATTCCACAAATGTTTCCAATACAACATCTCTTCATCCCTGAGGTTGTTTGTGAAGGTTCTTGAATCCATCTTGCCCCCCAAGAGCTGAGTCTCCCCCACCCCCCAACATCATGTCTGGCTTGTCTTGTTCAGGAATATTCAGAGCTATCTCATGTACCTTAGAGAATACTTCTGCATTCTTTATCTACCTCAGAGTTCTCTTCCTCCTAGACAGAGATTAGAGATGCTAGACTCATAACAAAATGATAATAATGAAGATAAGGACATGTCCAGGACTATAGGTACAGGGATATTTATGTGCCCCCTCATACACAAGGTTTTCTGACAAGCTGTGATTGGTCTGGATTCTGCATAGCTCCTTGACTTCCACTGGGGAATACAGAGCATTAATGCTCGCAAAGTAAAGTTGCTGGAGATTATTATCTTATTACTATATGAAGAGCTCCCAACCAGATTCAGCTGTTACAAGGCTCTTACGTATGAGGATGTCCATCTTTCTAGATAGCAAACCCACCTTCAAGAATAAAATTAACCTCAAAATAAAAAAAAATTGGAGAGTTCCTCATAGGATATGATGTATAGGCATAAGCAAGAAAGCGTAAGTGAACTACCATTAAGGGCAGCCATGTTAGTGATTTGTGTTTTCGTAGGATTGTTTGAAAGGCTAAAAGTTCTCGTTTATCTGGCAACATGTATGTAGCAGCCAACATAATTTAGCAGAAAGGTATAAGATGTTTCATTTTCCAGCAGGTAGCTATAATGGTCTTCAGTCATGACAGACATACATCTTACTGTCTTTCAAACAATCAGCATAATGAAAATGAACTGTTTGGCATGCATAGATCAGAGTGGGTGTTTCATCCTTGTGTATTCTAACAGATGGTTAGCCTTCAGCCAAAAATATACCTTATCACCAATTAATAAATCTTGCTATTGTGGCTGCTCTTACTTCTGGTTCAGAAAGGGACTGCTCTTACAGTGAAGGCTGGTGTGAAGGGTAACGAGTGACTCCAAGAACTGAAACTGTTAACTTGTTAAAGGTCTTCATTAATAACTCAAAATGCCAAATGTCAGCCATTAATGGTACCCCAAAAGGGGACCAATTTGTGATGAAAGCCAGTATAGTCTAGTAGTTAAGAGTGGCGGACTCTAACCTGGAGAACTGATACTTCTCCATATGAAGCCTGCTGGGGGACCTTTGGCCAGTCACAGTTCTCTCAGAACTCTCTCAGCCCCACCTACTTCACTAGGTGACTGTTGAGAGGAGAGGAAGGGAAGGTGATTGTAAGCCATTAGCACAGAGAAAAGTGGGGTATGAAAACAAACTCTTCGTCATCTTCAGTTTTCATGCACCCCCACAGGGCCCTAAGACACATGGAAACAATTACTACCCCTTCATTGCAGGTTCCCATCAGCCCAAACAAATTAAACAAGAGACTGTTAGCTTTCATAGCTAGCTACACTTTGAAACCTTTCGCTACCATATACCATGAATGGTGCTTTCAAACAATGTTTCTGGTGGGTTGCTTCTGCCCGTAGAGTTGGTTAGCCTATAAGGGCCAGCAAGTGGATGGTAAAGCCTGCTTCATACCCAAAATAAACATATTCCACAGGTTATAGATGTTGGTTCACTTCCTTGGTCTATCCAATCCCATGTTTTCCCACGGTCAAGTGAAAAGTCATGCATTTGGTGCTTGTAAAAAAAACCCCAGGTGTTATATCTTGGTCCATCTAAGCAATTTTGAATTTCACTAAACCTCCCTCTCAGAGATGGCATGTGACAAAATTAACTGTTTTACAAAAGCATCAGCCTCTGCAATTCAATAGCCACAGTTACCCCATAATGTGGAGGGCACATTTAGTAAAGTTATATCTGCTCATGCATTTTTACATCATCATAAAGCAGGCAATTACTTCTTGCCCATAGCTAATTTTGACAAAGGATATGACAGTGTCTGTAAACTGCTATAACTATAACGGCAAACTGGGACCAACAGATTTTGTACAACCCAGATGTAATGACTGCCTTGCCCTGGCATCTCAGGATAAAGAGAAATTTTGTGACTTCCCATTCTAGGAACTGAGTGGAGGTGGCAGTTGCCTGAGCCTACTGAATGAACCATGCAACTCACCTCTGCGCTATAAGAGGTTAAGAAGTTTCAACTCTGAGGGATGTCTTATTTCTTCCTTTAATGTTTCTCTCCCCCATATACAAAATTATTTTATTTTAGTGTATTTCTAGATTACCTTTCCACCCCAAATTCTTCTGGAAATGTATTGTGTTGGGTATGGTTGATAGAATTGAGGCAACTCTTCAGGCTCAGTGCAGGAAGTGGTTCCTCCTACTAATATGGTATAGTGTGAGGGTCCTCAGCCTTTTTCAGCCTGTGGGCAGCTTTTGATTTCTCACACATGTTGATGGGCAACTCCTAAATGGCTACGTGGGAGGCGGAATCAACCACACACAGAGAGGAAGCCAAAGTGAATGGGATAAGAAGAAGAGTTGGTTTTTTATATCCTGCTTTTCTCTACCCTAAGGAGTCTCAAAGCTGCTTACAATCACCTTCCCTTCATCTCCACACAACAGGCACCTTGTGAGGCAGGTGGGGCAGAGAGAGTTCTGCGAGAACTGTGACTGGCCCAAGGTTACCCAGCTGGCTTCGTGGAGGAGTGAGGTATCAGACCCAGTTCCCTCGAGTAAAGTCTGCCGCTCTTAACCACTATACCATGCCGGCTCACGCTGGGGTAAATTTTAAAAATACATCAGGAAACAGAACTCAGAGAGAGAGAGAGAGAGAGAGAGAGAGAGAGAGAGAGAGAGAGAGAGAGAGAGAGAAACCAACAGAGTAGTGGCAGCTACTGCTGAAATGTTATTCAAATCTATACTCCCAATCATATCTCAGATGGGTAATCAGAAGCTCTACTGGGCAGGACTCCACTTGGTACCATTCACTTTCTAAAAACACTTGGCAGGTGCCAGGAAAGATGTTTGTGGGTGCTGTGGCATCCCCAGGCACTACACTGGGGATGCCTGGTAGAGTGGGTAGATTGTCAAACTAGGCTCTGGGAGACTAAAGCTGGAATCCTCACTCTGCCCTGAAAACTCACTGAATGACCTTGGGCCAGTCACCTTTAACCTTGGAACAGGAGGCATCAAGGGCGTAGACTTTCCCATTTCCCGGGGGGGGCTGGGGCTGGGCCAGAGGCATTGCTGTGCTAGGTCCTTAAAAGAACCAAGGCCCAGTGACATCATAGGGATGAGCCAGTGATGTCATAGGCCATTGTCACTATTTATGGAGGCGGAGCCATGTGGGATTTAGGAAGGGGTTCTCCGGAAATTAAGGGGGACCTGGAAACCCTTGAGAACCCCCCTAGCCAGGCCCAACGGCTCAGAAACAAAGCACGGCATGGGCAAAATCATCTACATAAAACCCTGGAGAACCACTGCCAATCTGAGTAGACAATGATGACACTGATGGACTGATGGTAGAGAAATCATGCTTGGTGTGCCAGAGGATAAAGGTTTAAACCGAGAAGGTCTAAGAAAACAGGTGTTGGAAAGGATCTGTCTCTGTCTGAATCTCTAGAGATCACCTGCATCTTATGTTCTTATGTTTGCAGAAGAAAATTCAATCGAAATGCAAATTAAAGAAAAGAGAATATGCTGTAACCCTCCAAAATTCTAAAGCTATATTCCAAAGCTATGTTACTGAATTAAACACAGCAGAAAGCATGTATCCCGAAAATGGCCATTCTTTTAAAATTAAGGTGTTTCTTCCTGTTACTGAATTTAAGAGAAGATCTACAGAGAACTGCAATATTCTAAATGGGGTTAGTGCTTTCAGTCCCAGGTGCTGCTACTTTCCTGATCCAGAAAAACTGAACTACTGACCTTCCACAGCCTGCAGTTCAGCGTCAAAACCAACATGAACACTGTGTTTTTGAAGTGAAAGCAAACTGGAAGTGGCCTGAATGGCAGAGAAGCATTTATTTCATGAGCAAAAAAACCCTGTACCTGTTAGCTATGTTGGTACACATCTTCTTGGTCTCCAGCAAAACCTGGGGTGGAGTTCCGGGGGGGGGGGATCAGCCCCATGGCCAATACCCATTTTATTAGCCTCAAAAAGTTATTTACAGAAAAGATGTTTTGGTGCCTTCCTTGAAGCTGGGAAAGATGCCCATTCAGTCGATGTTTTCACTTTGAATAGATGCCACTTTGCAGCTAGTTGATAAGGGACAAAGGTTTGTGGAGCAGCAGGGAAGAACCCACAATGCTCTAAAGCGGACCCTTTCAGAGCGGGACAAAGGGGAGACTTCCTGCCCCTTCTTCTTCCCTTACTCTTCGCATATGAGACCAATCCGGGCCGGCAAAAAACGCAGCAAGGCATAAACAGTTGCAAATGGGAGGAGGAAGGCTCCGGCTTGCTTTGCATAGTAAGCCTTACCTGGAATGAATCGAGAGGGAAGTTGGACACGGCCCGCGGCCTGAGGGGAGGGGGGAGTCTGTGCTTGCCGGCTTGCATCGCATCGCATCGCATCGCTCTTCTCTGGAGCTGGAGGGGGTGCAGAAGGTGAGGGGGGGGCTTGGGGCTTGGACAGGCCGGATCCTTTCTTCACAGATCCAGTCCGCTGCAAGCAGCTGGGCCCGGCTCAGTGTCGCGGGAAACAGCCGTGGCCGTTCCCGCTCAGTCTCAGGCCCTTGCGCCAGAGCAGAGGAGGAAGTTGAGGAGAGAAGGAATACAGTTCCTAGGCAAGGAGGCTTTCACGTTGCTTGGGTGGTTGTCCGGCTGCCGAGCACGGCGGCGCGGCGCCTGTGAGGGGTTGCCGGCAAGCGGAGCCCCCCCCCACTGCGCTTGCAGTCTTCGGGTCTCTGGGGCCAGCGCTGGCGAGGATGCCAAAGTTCCCCATTCTCTGGTTGGGTGCAGGAATTTGTTCGGCTCCCAGGGCTCTGCTGCTGCACTT
>NW_015159711.1:1977034-2059002 GCF_001447785.1 Gekko japonicus
GAGAGAAGCGATCTGGGACATTTTCCTCTCCAGGGCAGAAGGGGAGAGGAGACCGCAGACCGAGGTCGCGGCCCTCCGAGGCAGAGCGCTGCTCCTGTGCGTGCGCCCCTGGCGGGCCTGCTGGCAGCAAGACACGCCCGGCCCCGCCGGGGAGACGCAAGCTGGTCGGCTAACTCACCCGGGCCACTGGCGCAGCGGCGCAGCGGCGGGAACTTTAGGCACGCAGACGGGGCGGGGCTGGCCCGGAGGAGCAGGAGCGGGCACTCCGGCGCCAAAAGACCCCTGCCCCCGGGGGAGGCTGAGCACCTTCCTGGAAATTTCGGGGGGGGCTGAAGCACCCCCGCCCCCCCGCAGATTACGCCTATGGGAGGCATCCTCTTTGTGTCTACAGGAAATACCCATTTAGAAGCAGCTGTCTCCATCATAGGGAGGGTGTTTGGCGTGGAACCTTCCATTGTCTTCTGTCTGCTTCTTCCCATAGCATCCATTTTGTGATGTGCCCCAGGGCAGCCATTTTGTGGTGGCACCCTGTTTACTCTAAGAACATAAGAAGAGCCTTGCTGGATCAGTCCAGTGGTCCATCTACTCAATGAAAATGTCTAGACAATGTGCAACTGCAATAAAAAAGGCCAACGCTATGCTGGGGATTATTAGAAAGGGAATTGAAAACAAATCAGCCAGTATCATAATGCCCCTGTATAAATCAGTGGTGCGACCTCATTTGGAGTACTGTGTACAGTTCTGGTCACCACACCTCAAAAAGGATATTATAGCCTTGGAAAAAGTGCAGAAAGGGCAACTAGAATGATAAAAGGGTTGGAACACTTTCCCTATGAAGAAAGGTTAAAACGCTTGGGGTTCTTTAGCTTGGAGAAATGACATCTGAGGGGTGACATGATCAAGGTTTATAAGATTATACATGGGATAGAGCAGGTAGTGAAAGAAGTACTTTTCTCCCTTTCTCACAATACAAAACTCATGGGCACTCCATGAAATTGCTGAGCAGTTGGGTTAGAACAGATAAAAGGAAGTACTTCTTCACCCAAAGAGTGATTAACACATGAAATTCACTGCCACAGGAAGTGGCGGCAGCTACAAGCTTGGACAGCTTCAGGAGGGAATTAGATAAGCATATGGAGCAGAGGTCCATCAGTGGCTATTAGCCACAAGGTATAGATAGGAACTCTCTGTCTGGGGCAAGTGATGCACTGTATTCTTGGTGCTTGGGGGGGACAACAGTGGGAGGGCTTCTAGTGTCCTGGCCCCACTGCTGGACCTCCTGATGGCACCTGGTATTTTTGGCCACCGCATGACAGTGTTGGACTAGATGGGCCATTGGCCTAATCCAACATTGGCTTCTCTTATGTTCTTATGTCCAGCATCCTGTCTCACACAGTGGCCAATCAGTTCCTCTGGAGGGCCAACAACGGAGCATAGAGGCCAAGACTCTGCCATGATGTTGTCTCCTGGCTCTGGGATTCAAAATCTCTGAATGTGGAGGTTCCCCTTAGTTACCATGGCTAGTAGCCACTGATAAACCTACCCCCCATTAATCTTTCTAATTCCTTTTAAAACTGTTTATGTGTTCATCACTACATCCTCTGGAGAATTCCACATTTTAATCACTCACTGTGTAAAGTAGTATTTTTTTGTTTATCCTGAATCTACTGCCCATCCATTTCATTGGATGCCCTCGAGTTCTAGTATTTTGGAAGAGGGAGAAAAATTTCTATTTGTCAACTCTCTCCACCCGCATAATTTTATAAACCTCTATCGTGTCCCCCCTTAGTCTTCTCTTTGCTAAACTGAAAAGTCCCAGACCCTGCAGCCTTTCCTCATTGGTTGCAATGTTCCCTCTAAGCTGTGGAGTCTTGTGAGCAAAAATTCTACTTTGTGAGCCACTGGAATTAAAGTCGTGAGCGAGCGATTTGGCTGCTGCATTATTCAGTTTGCTCTGGAGCCATCCTTCCTGAGCTAAGACAAAAATGCGTGAGCCGAAGGCTAAAAAACTGTGAGCTAGCTCACACTAACTCAGCTTAGAGGGAACACTGCTTGGTTGTCCTCTTCTGTACTTTTTCCAGCTCTGCAACGTCCTCTTTGAGATACAGGAACCACAACTGTCCACAGTATTCCAAACGAGGTCACACCATAAATCAATACAGAGGCAATAATATTGACCATGTTATGTTCCTTTCCTAATAATCCCTAACATAGGGTTTGCCTTTTTCACCACTGCAGCATACTGGGTTGACACTTTCACTGAGTTATCCACTATGACCCCAAGATCTTTTTTCCCTTTTCAGTCCCAGCAGGTTTAGCCCCATTAGTTTATAACTGAAGCTGGGATTTTTTGTCCCAATGTGCGTCACCTTACAATTACCAACATCGAACTTATTTTGCCATATTATTGCCCACTCACCCATTTTGTGGAGGTGCCCTTGGAACTCTTCACAGTCAGCCTGGGTTTACACCATCCTGGATAATTTTGTGCCATCTGCAAACATGGCCACTACACTAGTCCTCCCTAGTTCCAGATCACTGACAAATAAATTAAATAGTACCGGCCCCAATCATAATCCTTGTGGGATCCCACTGCTTACTTCCCTCCATTGTGAGAACTGTCCATTGATTCCTGCTCTTTGCTTCCCGTCATTTAACCAGTTTTTAATCCATAGGAGAACCTGCCCTCTTATCTCATGACTGCTAAGTTTACTCAAGAGTCTTTGGTGAGGTACCTTGTCAAAAGCCTTTTGAAAGTCCAAGTGTATAATGTCTACCAGGTCACTGTTGCCTACATGCTTGTTCACTTTCTCAAAGAACTCCAAAAGTTTGGTGAGGCAGGACTTCCCTTTGCAGAAGCCATACTGATTTCTAATAATTCTATCTATTTGTGTCTAACAATTCTATCTTTGATTACAGTTTCTACTAATTTGCCTGGGACAGATGTTAGGCTGACTGGCCTGTAATTTCCTGGTTCCCCTGAACTCCATTTTTTAAAAAATGGTGTCACATTTGCTACTTTCCAGTCTTCTGGTACAGCAGCTGAATTTAGTGATAGTTGATCTAACAACCCATATATGTAACCTATCTCACATTTGAGTTCCTTAAGAACTCTCAGGGGTATGCCATCAGCACCTGGAGACTTGATTTTTAATTTCCCAAGCAGGTCTAGAACTTCATCTCTCATCACCTCAGTCTGACTCAGTTCTTCAGACTCCCTTCCTGAAAATAGTGGCTGTGGCATGAGTAGATGCCCCACACTTTCCTCGGTGAACACAGAAGCAAAAAAGTAATTGAGCTTCTCTGCCATCTCCCCATTTCCCTGTAGCAATCCCTTTATTCCTTGGTCATCCAAAGGCCCCGTTGGTTTCCCGCTCTGGATATATTTTAAAAATGTGTATTGTCTGTCTTGATGCTTTTAGCAACTCACTCCTCAAAATCTTTTTGATACCTAATAACTGACTTACATTTCTTTTCCCAGAGCCTGTGGTCCCTTCTGTTCAATTCTTTTGGGGCAGACCTTCCACTTAAAAAAAAGAAAGTCTCTTTACTTTTTATAGCTACCCTGACTTGCATTGTTAACCATGAAGGAATTCTTTTAGACTTGGCAGTGCCTTTCCCAACCTTGTGGAATGCATTCTGTCTGGGCTTCAATTTGTGTGGTTTTAAATAGCTTCCAAGTATCCTCCAGGGATTTGACTCTCGTGTTTCCCTTTCAGTTTCGTTTTAACGATTCCCCTCATTTTTGGGACGTTCGCTTTTCTGACATGTTACAGTTTTGGACTTTAGGGGTAACTTTCCATTGACCTGAATGCTGAACGTAATAGCATTGTGGTCACTGTTCCCAACTGGTGTAACAACCTCTATTTCTCTCACTGGGTCTTGAAGCCCTCTCAGAACCAAGTCTAAGATCACTACCCCTCTGATGGGCTCTGTGACCAACTGTTCCAATGCATAGTCATTTATGATGTCTAGGAATCTCATTTCTACAGCATGACTCAAGCACATGTTTACCCAAGTCAGTGTGAGGGTACTTTTAGTCTGCCAGTATAGTAGCTTTATCTGGTTTAGTGACCTCCCTTATTTCCTTCTCCATCTCAAGATCAGCCTCAAGGATTTGATCAAGTGGGCTATAGCCCACGTTTAAGTAACCCTTAGTAAAGGTAAAGGTTCCCTTGCTCGAAAGCCAGTCGAATCCGACTCTAGGGTTGCGGTGCTCATCTCCGTTTCAAAGCCGAAGAGCCAGCGCTGTCCGAAGACGTTTCCGTGGTCATGTGGCCGGCATGACTAAACACCAAGGTGCACGGAACGCTGTTACCTTCCCACCAAAGTGGTACCTATTTATCTACCTGCAATTTCTTGCTTTCGAATTGCTAGGTTGGCAGGAGCTGGAACTAGAGACGGGAGCTCACTCCGTCATGTGGCACACTCGGGTCTCGAACTACTGAACTACTGACCTTCCACAGCCTGCAGTTCAGCGTCTTAACCACTTGAGCCACCACAGCTCCAGAGAAGACCTTGGGGTCCTGTATTTCTACCCATACCACTTCTGTTGTGGCGTTAATTCCCCTAATGTTTGATTCTATGCCCTCTTTGATGTACAATGCAACACCTCCCCTAATCCATCCCTCCCTGTCCTGTCTATAGAGGTTTTTACTCCAAAATACAGAAGTATCCACATAGGCTTAACGGGGCTGGCAACCCTGGTTTATAGTTTATATATAAGTTGTCATGTGATCTTGTATTTGTGGGCCTTTGTAACATGTATGGCACCAACATATTTTTCATATTAAAGAAAGACTATAACAATTATTTTTTCAGTTATACATTTTAATTTTCTAGTAGGTACAATACTAAAATAAACACAAATTAAAAAAAAGTTTTATTAAAACAAAACTGTACAAAAAAGCAGTTATACTACAATTTAATTACAGAACAGTCTACTGTCCAAAAAGGCACTAATAATCCAGAATAGGAGATACAATGATACAGGACTCGTTTGTTTGTTTTTTTAAACTAGTTTTTAATCAATACAACAGAGCACTTGTTTCTCTCTTTCTCCAATCACGTACAGAAACAAGAACTTTCCGCCACAGTCAGTACACATTGGTATAAATATGAGCCCTACAGAGAAAGCTGCAGTGTCGCTCCCTCCCCCTCAAAGAAGCAAACAGGTGAGGTCATGAAGAAGTTAAAACTGGGATAAAATTGGACATTTCAGCAAACTTATAGAGAGACTGGCACATCAAAAAAAAATTACTGTATGATTGTAATCCTCCATATTTTTTTTTTCCAAATGGGTGAAAATATTGAGGCCCATCCAACTCTGACCTACAAGAAGGTACAGTTGGGGCCAGTGTTCCCTCTAAGCTGAGTTAGTGTGAGCTAGCTCACAGTTTTTTAGCCTCCGGCTCACACATTTTTGTCTTAGCTCAGGAAGGCTGGCTCCGGAGCAAACTAATTTATGCAGCAGCCGAATCGCTTGCTCACAACTTTAATGCTGGTAGCTCACAAAGTAGAACCTTGCTCATAAAACTCCACAGCTTAGAGGGAGCACTGGTTGGGGCCCGTAGATCTCCTGGAATTACAACTTTATCTCCAGACTACTGAGATCAGTTCCCCTGGAGAAAACAGCTGCTTTGGAGGGCGTGGTACTGTACCCCACTGAAGTCTCTCCCCAAACCCTGCCCTTCCCTAGGCTCCAGCCCAAAATATCTAGGAATTTCCCACCCAGGAGTTGACAATACCCAGAGTACAGACACCTAGCACCACCATCCAGCTCTTAAGAAATGAGCTTGTCTTTAACTTCCTCATGGCTTTAATTAGAAGTTCTCTAAGCAAGCCTTTCATCTCATAGTAAAACTTCCCAGACTGCTGGTGAAAGATTGACTAGTTTCCTCTTCCCATTCTAGGTAGTTCCAACTTAGAAAATTATCACCACAGGGAATAGACTAGGCTAGAATCCTTGCCTGATATGTCCTTGTTGATGTTCATGGGAGGGTTTCATATGAGGGAGCTGCCAGTCGTTCAGTCCCTGCCTGCCATCTGAAAATGGTACAGTCCAGGCACATTTTTATGATGGATTTTGATCGATATGGATATATGAAAGTCATTTTATACCAAGTCACACCATCTAGGTCACCACTCTCTAGCCTGACTAGCACTGCAGAGTCTCAGGTGAGGTTCTGAACCTCTGCTGAGATCCTTTAACTGGAGATGCTGGGACCTTGTGTATGCATATCAAATACTCTATGGCCCCTTCCACTAGAGAACAGGAAATCTCCATAGAGGTTTCAAGCAGATATTTTAAAAGGTGCATCCAACATGCACGTGTTGATATATAGCAAAGAACTCAAGGCACTGACCTCTCTGTAATAAAATGTACTTTAAGGTTCAACCAGAATGGTCCCAAATTCACAGTGGAGTGGGAAAGTTCATTGGGGAAGAAAAACTTAAAAAGGGAGAAGATCCCTGTGCCAGAACAGATCTGACAAGGCAGCATATATTGCACTGATTGTATATTCCCTTTTGTCTCTTTGTGAGCACTTTTCTAAGAAATGGTCCTAGATCCTAGTTAAATATACTTGCCTCCTTTATGAGGTTGTTGTAAGTACTTACTGACAATGTACAATCACTGCTGAGGGCACTGAACATTTATATGGCATTTCTGGTCTCCCCACTTCCCTGAAATATACTACATGAAGCTGCCATTTTGTTTTCAACAGCAGAAGTGAACCCTACTTGGCCAATCCTCTCCAATTCGTGTTACAATTTGGTAATTCCCAAATGTCTCACCAGAGCTGTCACCTGCACTCCTTGGGAATGTCTTGGTGAAGATACTTAGGAACTCCCACCACAGAAAATATAACCACTGGGATGTGGGAATGTTTGGTTCACTGTTTTAAGATGGAGGTAAACGAGAGATGATCCACTTCTGGGGAAAACAATCTTAGGCCTGGATTGATTGTTGTCAATGCCAAATTTGCTAATTTGCTAATTTTCTCTTGGATTTAGATTCCTTAAACAGCATCTTTTGATATTAAGTGAGATCTGCAAATCTCAAATAAAGTATGTTGGAACTTACTCTAAAATCGAAGTCTTGAACCAAAGAAAGGGGGAGAGAGAGAGACTGCAGCTTTTTTGAGAACAGTGTCATACATATAGAAGACAAAGACAGGCATATGGATGTTAACAAAAATAAGTAGCAAAAGAAATTTGATTAAAAAAAATTCTCTCACATCATCCTATACTACATCCTCCTTCTGCTTAGCAGAAAATTGTACGTACACAAAAATACAAATACACAATTTTGTAGAAAAGTCTGATTTTAATATATTTATATATATTTATATTTATATAAGTGGCAGGTTAGTTTATTATACGGAGCTTTTTGCACTTTTGGCTCATATGCAACAAGGCTTATAAATTCAGCTTTAGCTTTTCATTCAGGTTTTTATTTTTTTTCTTCCTTATATAGCTTTTTAAAACATTTTTTTTTCACATTTAAAGCAGCATCCAATCTGCAACAGGAATTGGGGGAAACAGCGGGGGGGGGGGGGGGGGATGCTGGAGACGGAGGGGAGTGGGGAGATGGTAGGTGACTAGGAAGGAGATATACATTCCAGTGTTGAGTGTTTTGGAAAATAAGAAAATCAAAAAAGAAGAGATTGTGGCTGCAGGGACAGTGAGACACAGATTTACCTCTTGAGGTAGGCTGAACACAGTACGGCAGACGAAACAACAGGCAGGTTGCCACCATGAATTGAAGAAGGGACACAGTTAAGCGGGGCCCAGGCACTCCTGGGACTTCAACTTAAAAAACGGACACACCCAGCTGCTTGACAGGTTATAGTAAAACACGGTTGGCGGCTATGATGGGGAAGTGGTTCAGCTCACACATACACACACATGGATAGAAGAGGGCATAAATGTGAGGCGGGTACGGCTTCTCTCACCCCGGTATACAAGTCACCATAGCTTCCTCTTGCCTTATACCTATAAGCTTTAATCATAATGCTTCCTCCCTCTGGTATTGAGGTCATATAAAAATGCACAAAATCTGAAATGGAAGACACGGCTCCCTGCTAGACACACACAGCAGACATGGCCAAACTAGAATTCAGTCATTTCCCTCCCATATACAAAAGCAACGTCTGTTGGGAAGGGGGAGGATAACCGTTACCTATTTCACCTTAAAAAGAGAACGTCAAGGGACATTTACTGCTTGACCCTCCTCCATAGGTCTCCTCTGCTGAACACCCAGTGGGAGGCACCAGGTGTGTGGACCCTACGCCAAAGTGGTACCTTGGAGGGAGGAAGCATGGAGTTGCTACAGCCTTGTGCTACACTAATGCCACCTCTCTCATCTTGGCCATTCAGAGGTTATAAAGACAGCTAGTATGCCTGTTTGTATTTCAAGGAAAAGGCAGCAAGATAGCTTACCAATACCAGGGTGATACACCCCCACACAGTTAAAGGTGCAACCAGAACATGGTCAGCAAACCCTGATATGCATCTTGTTTTGTTGTTGTCAGACCTATTCATTATTCACTGCAAAATGGACATAACCAATATCACTTGGGGAACAGTGCATACATGTCTAAAATGCAGCTTTTGCCCTCAAAGCACAAACAAGCAGGGTACACTACCTTGACCAGCAATTAATACACTGGCACATTAAAATTAATGCTATGTGGACTCTGCACTCAGAAAAGGGTCCATGAGCACACGAAGTGACTCCCAATAGTACTTAGTCATTCAAACATGCACCTTACTTTGGCTTTGGCTCACTCAACATTCTCTGGTATGCAGGGTTTGCACATTTTCAGAGTGGTAAGAAATCTGCATGGCTTTCTTGTTCAAGAGCAAATTAAATGCTCTCTGTCAGATCTAGGGAAAGTTAGTTGTGCTTAAGACTCACTGAAGTCAATGGTGTTTCAGTTAGTCATAACTAAACTGCTCCATTTATTCCAATGAAACTGAACCCATTTTGTCTCAGTCGAGTGAAGCTGTAGCTCAGTAGTAGAGAAAATGCATTGCATGCCAAAGCTCCAAGGTTCGATTTAAAAGGATCAGATAGGAGGTATTAAGGAAGATTTTCCTCTGCCTGAACCTGGAAAGCTACTGCCAGTCAGAGTAAATAATCCTGGGCAAGAGGGACTAATGGCCCAATACAGTATAAGGCATCAAACTTTTTGTGAACTGGGGCCTTTATTCTTTAAATAATACCCCTTCACTTTGTTTTCTGTTTGGGTTTTGCTTTTTGCTTTTTCTTTGCAATCACAGGGATGGAATCTTGACCACTCTGAAATCAGCACCAGAGTGTTCAATGAACCGAGTATTTAATAAACCAGACAAAATAACGTCCCACTTTTCTTACACTTTTCAAAAGATTTTTAAAAATACCCATTTCAGAGTTACATAAAAAGTTGTCTCAAGCACATCCATAAATTAACAGCAAAAGGACCAATATAGTGTTTTTGAAAACCTGGTTTAGAGCAGGGAATTTCTTCTAATGGAAATGGAATTGAGGCAACTCAATAGTTGTCCATCAGGAAAGCCTTGTCTCTCACAGGAGGTCATGTACAAGTGCAATCAGTATGCATTTATATAGGACTGGGGTATTGTAGTCTAACCCCCCCCCCCAAAAAAAAAAGTTAGGGAGACTGAGACAACCTGTCTGAACAACCCTAAATTCTTGCAAGGTTCTCTGAAAACAGAATTCAAGCCAAGGGGGAGCAGAGGAAGGCAGACAGTAGAGGAAGCAGCAATGGCTGCCATCCAGCTTGTTTCGGCAGTGAAGTCAATTTCCAGATTCCCCACTCTAAATCCTGCAAATGGAAGGCAGGCAGGGAAGAGAGAATCTTTTTCTCAAGAGGGGGAAATATGCACTATGTCGGTGCTTCCAGCTCACATAGTTACTCATGTAGGCACTTTTAGAAATGGACACAACACTGAACAAGCTACTGGGAAATCAACAGGGGGCGCCCCACAAGGAAGCCAGTCACACCCATCTATTTTACAGAAACGAGTTTCTGCTCACTCCAGTTGGCTTGCAGATCTCATTACTGAAGTCCACTTTTACGTTTTCCCTCTCTTAGACTACTGAGTCCCTCGCCCACAACTAGGAGCTAATGGCCAGAGGAATTCAGGTCTACAAATAGTCACAAACTAAAGTAAGGATAGAGACTGTAACTTCTTAGACTAAGAAAGGAATACATATACAGTGGCCTCTTGAAGATTGCCTGTAACACTAAAGTACTCAACAGAATACAAGGCCTTTCTTGCTTAACAATGAAAAGGTTAAAAAAAAGATCCAATGAGCATTCCCAGTCTCAAAATAGAAGAAGCCAAACCATGTAAGAAATAAATCTCAGAAGGTAGGCCCAAACCACCTTTTCCAGATTGTCCTGCTGAGAAAAAGGGGAATCCTGGGATTTACTAATGATCTCTCTCTCCACAAGTGAATTACCCAGAGGAACAGAGCAAGGGCCATAGCTTGGGGAAGCATGCAGAAGGTCTCAGGTTAAACCTGTAGCATCTCCAGTTAAAATATTATTTCAGATAGTAGAGCTGGGAAGAAATATTGCTTGAGATCCTGAAAAGCTGTTGCCAATCTGACTAGATAACAGGGTGCTAGATGGGCTAATGAAACTATCTAAGGCAGCTCCATATATCCACATACGCAATAAGGGAGGCGCAAATGACCATCAACACATCATCTACCTTCCACAAGGCTAGTTGTGAAAGTCCTGTTAACATACACTAGATCGTTTTTGGATGCTCAACAAGCTATTTGGAAATCAGCTAAAAATTATTTTCCATACACTATGAAAACATACTAAAACAACCCCCCCCCCACAAAAAAACCCCTAGATTCAGAAAGCTAGTTGGATACTCAAGGGAGGTTTACAGAAATGCATGCAAAATCTGGCCTTGTTTTATAAGCAAAGAAGAGACTAAGATCCAGAGGTCATTTCGGGGGGGAACGCGGGGGAACGCAGTTCCCCCGGGTGAGGTGCAGGGGGCGGGGCACATGACAAAGCCCCGCCCCCTGCTTCCGGCCGCCCCGCTTCCAGCCCTCATTCAGCCAGGAGGAGGCAGGAGAAGAGGGAGGGTAAGTTGCTTCCTCCCCGCCTCTCCCCACCCCTGCCTGCCTGGGGCCAGGGAGGGCACTGGCTGGGCTTCCTCGCACTCCCGCTGGCCTTGCAGGTCCACCGCCGGGTCCCTGATGTCAGGGGGTGTGTCATATGCTAATGAGTTATGCTAATGAGTTCCCCTAGCTCTTTTTCTACGAAATGACCCCTGCTAAGATCTATGCATTTGGATACACCAAGCCAAAAACAAACCTAAAATTAGCTGTTTCTGGTTGGCTCAGGTATATCTGAAATGAACCAAAACACTCTCAAAATTCTGGGAGTAACAAAAATTCATCTGAAATTTCAGAAATGTTTCTGGTTTCCAGACACCAGCGATCAAGTGGGAGAGAGGGGAAATTGGTTGCCCCAAACAGCTGTCCCTTCAGATTTTAAAGTGCCATTATTTTCTGTGGGAAGACCAGGCCTCTGAAATCAGGCAATATCACTATGGGTAGACTTTTCCACAGAGGCTAGGTCTATCACCCATGGGAACCAATGAAGCCATTATTTTCTGTAGGACACAGAGATGCCAAGTCTACCCACTGGAAATTAGCCTTGTTATTTCCCAAAGGTACATCTGGCCTTCATGACACCTGTTGGAAATAATCAGAGCATTCGTGCCTACTGAGAGTAGACCTGGCCTCAATATGGTCCATAGGAAATAATGACCTTATTAGCCCCAGTGGTCCAGAGCTACTTGATCAGCTGTTAGCGGGGGGGGGAGCAGATTTGTTTCCAGTCCTTTTAAATTTTAAAGGGCCATTATTTTCTATGGGGGTAGATCTGGCCTCCTGATTTTGGAGGCCAGGTTGTCTCATTGATACTAATCACACTTTTTTAAGATTCAAAGGGATAGAGACATCACTAAATAGCTGTTTGGCAGGGCCAACTTCCCCCCTCTCTCTCTCCCTCCCTCCCTGCTCCTGCTGCCTCTGGAGGGGGAATATGGGGGGCAATTGCTAAAATGGTCCTGGAGTTTTGGGACCTCCCCGCCAAAACCCTGACAATATCCCCAATAGTAAGGAGAATCCCAAAAATCTGGGATAATGAAGAGCATTCCCTCCCCAAATCCAGATCTGAAATTAACATGGGATTTTTTGAAGTGCACCCCCCCTACTGAGATCCTGAATTATTATTCAGACTGAACAGCTTCTCTCAAGATGAAAATACAATGGGAATTAAGGATATAGGGGGAAGAAATCATGGAATCTGCTTTTAGTTACAAAGTCTGAATTGCAAAAACGCCAACATATTTCTTTGAACCAACTACATATAGATGGAACATCTGACCCCCCCCCCCCAACCATTTACATTCCCATATATCCATATAATCCTGACAATAACTTTTCTCATGGTAATATTCAGGAAAAATCTCATTGACAATTACAGTAAAATACTACAATTTGCTTTCAAGGAGGACAGAGAATGAGAAAAGAGACACTTGTCTCTTAAAAACCAAAAAGGGATATTTGTCCCTAAAAGTTCACCTGCATGCCTGGGGCACTAGAGATCAATTCCACTTTCCCATTTGCAAATATCCTTACAGTTTCCTAAAGCACAGTGTTATACAGTAGTCAGAGACAGAGCATGAATTTTTCCTGAACCCCAATCTATTTTCAACACCAAAGAAAAGCCATATTATGTCTCAAGAAAACTCATAGCCTGCTCTCAGAAATCAATTATGCAACAATCACTTAAGAAGTCATTCTCTGGGTAATTCCAGGTAACACAGCAAACTGGGGGTGGGGGTGGGGGACACACCAATCCAAAACGTGAACAGTGCTGAAAGAAAGTTAAAAATCACTGACAGAAGCTGTGATTCCTATTGGGAGTTTTATCAAAACAAAGACTACCCATGTAGGCCCAAATCAACAGCAGACACGCAAACCAATACTTATTGCCTAAAAGTCTTTTTGATCCTGATCACTGAAAAGAACCATAGTACAGAGTGCAAACTATTTTAATAGGAAGCCCTTTTTCTAGATATGATTACAGAAATTCCTCTCACTAGTCACCTTCCAACAAACATGGATCACTCTCACCTCCCCCCCACAAATAACTGAAAATATTACTTGATGAAAACCAAGATTATATTTGCAATCATCATTGGTAAGGAAGTGATACACATAGAAAGGGGTTTTTTTTTGAGGGGGGGGAGCTGCTCTTCAGTTATCCCAACAAGGCCAATGAATTCATAAAACCATCAGAGGTTCTGCAAGGCCACACAGTCAATAATCTGAACCACAGTGTACTATAAGACATGAGCCTGAACAGAAGGTTACTTAAATGCCAAAGATGGTTAAATGGATTAGGATAATGGGTCAAGTACTGGATAGCCCATCTCAGAAACACAAACAAAAGTTTTCACTGCAAATCCAGAGTACAAAGGCAACCCCAAAAGAGAGACAGAGAAAGAAAGAGTGAGAGGGGAAAAATCACCCTGAGTTCAGAGCAATAGAATTTGGAATTTGAAACCTACTGATCCAGCAATTCTAGTAGCAAAAGAAAAACCATCAACCATTCCCCATTTCACCAATTTGAATGAACAAGAGGGGGCATCTTTCTATGGCAAAGCCTCCCAGGGCTATTTTTGGGCAGGAACGCACAGGAACGGAGTTCCGGCTGGCTCCTAAGTTGACCACGCCCAGCAGGAACTCATTAGCATAATAGGCCACACCCAATAGCAGAAACTTGTTAGGATTGGCTACATTAGGGGTGTGGCCTAACATGCAAAGGAGTTCCTGCTACAAAAAAAGCCCTGGGTTTTGACAACAAACAAGGTAAACAGAATAAGAAGCAAAAGGTGGGTGTGGCTGGATGACTATACTTCTGGTAACATGGGGGTGCGGCCTAATATGCTAATGAGCTATGCTCTCATGGGTGTGGCTGGATATGCTAATGAGTTTCTGTTGTTGGGTGTGGTCTATTATGCTAATTAGTTCCTGCTGGGCTTTTTCTACAAAAAAAGCCCTGCTCTCAATAATGCGGAAATGCTGTAATAATGTGAAAGTCATTGAGAATAACGGACCAGTTCAAGTAGTCAAGCCTGTTTATAAAACCAGGTTCCATGTGGATCTCCTAAACAATCATGATAAAATGTCTCTCCACTGGAAAAAATATATGGTGATGAGAGTCAACCTTTAGTTTGATATTGGTCTTATCCAGGTAGAAGCATTTAAATTCCCAATGAAACTGATTAGCGTAAGACTTTCTTAAGAGGTTGCCTTCTTTTTTAAGGTTTTGGACTAAAACTTTTTGAATACCCAGCTTTTCTGAATAAGCTGCTAGCTTATTGCAGTTCAGAAGGTATGTTGGCCATTGACTTGTACAAAGATTCTGTGGTCTACTTCCATGAGCAATGCAACACCAGAGGTTCGAACTTGCCTGGAGTTACAGCTTCTATTTTGTGAACTGGAAAACTAGCAAGCTGCAGTTTTCCATGTCACAAGACGGGCATCTTGCTCAGATTATACACTGTGAGTAGCCCCCTTGTAAGAACAGATTTTGTTGTTAAAGTGTCCTGCTGAGGAATCAAAGAAAAAAATACCATCAACTGAACAGCACAAGTAAATAGCAGTGGCAAGCCCAATGTAGAGAAGGCATTGATTATTAAAATGTCCTCACAGTCATAAATTCTGGCTGTTTGCTTGTCAGATCAGTGTGTGACTACCATACAAAGAAGGAGGTAAAATTCCACTGGAGCTGCTACAGTTTTGCTGGATAACTCCCCCATACTAGCACACACAAATTCCCATACTCTTTGCTTACCTCACACTAAAAGATACGTGCTTGTTCATGAGCATTAAAAAAAAAAATTCTCTGCACTCGTTGAGTCAGTTTCACATCCCTGAGTCTATAGCTGAAGCACCTTGTGAATTTGCCTGCTTTAGACAGACAAGTCAGGCAGAAGACTACTGTTTTGTTTTTGCTTAGGTGATCAAACGGTTGCAAAATATCACATATTTTGGGGGACAGGTAAAATCCACAAGGGAAGGATGTGTCTTAGACATCCACTGTATCATCTGAGTCGCAGAGATTAAGGGAACATTCAGACAACTAGCTGAAATGGAGAGCTCATCTAAAAAAACCTTTTGAATTATCAGCTTGTTTAGAGGCAGTGAGCTGCCATCTGAGCCTCTGGACACGAAGCACCTGAGCTTTACCACCTCAGCTGTTCTCAACTCAAAGAGACACCAACTTCACAGACTCAAAAAGAAAACATTTAATCACCTTCTGCCACTTGTTTGAACATGCATTTGCACTGGCTACTTTTCCGAGGGTCAAACCCTTAGGATATCACTATTCCTTACTGTTATGGGGAACAAGCAATATTCTGAGATGGACTTGTATCCTGGCAGAGTGAAGACAGGGCAATGACCCGGCCGCTGTATGGTAGTGTTGGTTGCTACCTTCCAAGTTCTCTTCCCATCTCACAGCATTCCAAATGTACACAGGGAAATGGAGAGACAGTGGTAGCATACAGAACTCTTTGGAAGGGGAGGGTACCATTGGATGCAAAACTGGCACACAGAGTTGGCCAACTGCTTCCAACATGGTCCACCAGTTTAAAACTTCAGTCTTAAAGCTGTCCCACTTCAACATCATAAGGACTTCAAGTCTTTTCCTTCTTCATTTCCCCCCTCCATGTCTTAAAGCAGTGAGTAGGGCAAGATAAGCATTAGAATCAGCCAACGTTAGAATCAGTTAACATTTCATGCGGAAGCTAAGATGTCAGTCTGAGCACCATGTGCAACACATTATTTACATAAAGTTGCACAGGCAGTTCATCACTGAGATACTGAATACTCAGGGGAGAGGGGGCACAATCCACTGGGAAGATCTTCCACACAAGTTCCAATGAAGAGTGAAGCACAAAACAAGCACACTAGGTACAATTTCCCATGACTATGACGTTTCTGCAAGGATCCCATTGATCCCAACAGAACTTATGAAGGAGAAGTACCTGTGTTCTAGTGTCTGGTGCACTCTCGTGGGAAGTGCTCCCAAGGGATGTTGCCCAAGGCATATTATGGGATGTTGCTGTTACATGAGTTTACAGTATTTTATTTTGGACTTGTTCCCATGACATTTTTTTTCTTAAAAAAAAAAGAAATTATCAAATACAAATATATATATATTTATTTATTTAAGGAAAGAAGGTAACCAAAGTGCTACATTTGACCAAGAGGGTAAAAAAATCAATTAGGTTTTGCTATTAAAAGGTAGGTCCACTTCACATACAGTTAGCTTTGTCCACCCAGTGCCGTTTTCAACAAATAGCCTGCCTTGTCTGAATACAACCTCACATCGGACACAGCAACCCGCTAAAATCGATTGGGGTGGTGGAAATAAACAGGTTTCCACCACAGGTGTGGGAGAACAGTCCCCATCCTACGGCAACATCCAGTATCCTGTTTAAATATGGCTTCCAATATTTAGTTAACCTGCCTGAAGTGGTACAACTTTCTGGCTCCTGAACAAAAACAGAAGTAGGAAAACACACACACACACACGAGGTATTTGCACCCAGTTTTCTCATTATGGATCAACCACATGCCATGGGGAACCTTATTCATTAGGGGCCAATAGCATGCCATGGGGAACTGATGGCACAGCAAATGCACAGCCGTTCTGTACGCGCTCCGATGTGTACATACTGGAACTCGTGTGTGCATTTGTAATCACTGTGTTGGCTCATATGTGTCCCCCACAGCTTGTATTTGGGCTTGCTGGGAGGCAACTGAGGAGATACAGAGCAAGATTCAATTCCGGTAGCACCTTAAAGACCAACAGGATTTCCAGGGTATAAACTTTCACAATTCAAAGCTCCCTCCCTCGGATGCCAAAACTTCATCAGAACTTTCGACCCTTGAAAGCTGACACTCTGGAAATTTTCCTGGTCCTTAAGGTGCTTACCAGACCTGAATCTTGCTCTTTTACAGCAGACCAACCCAGCTACCCACCTGAAACTATGCAAATAGAGGCACCCGCCCAACTTATTAACATTTTCCTCAAGAACACGGGACAGGGCATGGGAAGAGAAGAGGTAAACAGTTATAAGATTTTTGAGCAGTATTTCCCAAACTTCCAATAGGTGAGGTTGAACACTGGAGGCACACTTTACCCTTATACCTGAACAGGTGTACTTTGAGAGGAAAAGTTAGGACAGCCTACATTGTTTTTCTCTGCAGGTCACTGTTCTGGGTATGCTTTCACTGAATGCAGGTCATTCTGCTGTCTCTCTGCACTGAAAGCGCTCAGACCGCTCAGTCACCCCCTGATGCAGAGATGCAGCAGGTTTACTCGCCTCACCAGCACAGGCTGATTGGAAGGAGTCAAGCCTGGAGCAGAGTTGTGACAGGCAGCTCCCTCGGAGCCCACCCGAGATTCCTCAAGTAAGTCGTTATGTCTCTTGCCGCACAGCTTGCATGAAAAGAGCAAGGCTATGGGAAGTATCTGAGCAATGAGCATCAACCAAAATGTGCCAACAGACACTCTCCCATCTCATTCCATACCACCCAGAATATCCTCACCGTAGCACCAATGGCAAAGAAAAACAGAAGAGGGCATGTCATGGCATGACCACGAGAGGCACAGCTTATTGGCACCTGGAGACCAGATATTGAAATGGAGCTGAAATGTATCATCTCTCCGTTCTCAGTCCAACATTCGCAATATGGCAGCCATTATTGTCCTTGGAACCACACAACCTCATTTTATCCTCTTTCATTCTTGGAAAGGAAAAGCACTAACACGCTACATCTGAAAGGTAATCCAAGTTTTTTTTCCCCTTCTGGTTATAGGTTGAGCCTAAGGTTTGGGATTGAGGGCTGCCTACGACACCTGGAAGCACGTTCATGGAATGCTAAGACAGAGCAGCAAAGGTTTTTGTCTAGCCGTGGGGGAGACGGGGCGGGGGTGGCTGGTCTAGGGAGGTCGGTCGGTTTGGTTAATTATTTGACTGGGAATTAATACTGAGAGTTTATATGTGGAGTCAGAGGGCACCATGCCATCTTCACAGGACAAGACCCTAAACGGCTAACTTGACGTACAAGAGACTGCAAAGTTATACTGCAAGAAAAACACATAGTAAGGACCAGGAAAGGCTGCTAAGGTGCTACTTCTAAAACTAAGTTACTTTCTCGGTCTCAGCCCTCCCCCTCCGCCGTTTCATCAGTCGTCATCTAGGGCCTCTGTTTTGATCTCGTTGGTTCCTTGCCGGGCCAGTGCCAGGATGGTGTGGTTTACTGCTGCCATCTCCACGGCTAGTGAGATAGGGTCTTGGTGGTCGCTATGGCTAGTGCTGTCATCCTGTGTAAGCAGAAGAGGAGGTAGAAAGATGAAAAGGGCAAAACAAAGACAAGCACTGTCAGTACCTTTATTCTACTGGAGTTTAAAAGAGCTTTAAACTAGGAACAGGAAGGCAGCAAATATAATCATTCAGCATTCAGAAACATGAGGAGTCTTATTTTAAAAGTTGATCATCACATGCTGATCAGGCAGTGGATGGAGAGGAAAGGGAAAGTGGGGAAGGATTTGGAGATAATCATACTCTCAAAAAAGAAAAAAGGGGGAGGATAGAAAGAGAGCCCAACAAAGACATATCTTCCTTTGTTTCACATTACACAGAATGTTATGGCACAGACAATACCCATGCATGTGCAGGCTTCTGTGAATTCTACACTCCCTCCATTCCTTCCAAATTTACATTTACAGAAACCTAATCCCGCAAGTTGAAAACTGAGATTCTGTAACCAGAATACAATATGCAACTTAAATATGTGGATTTGCACAATTTTCACAGTCCCAAATTGAGAATTTGCTTCCACTTAAAAAAAAGATATGGATTGTTTTATTTGTAGAAAGACAGGGGTGCCACTTGGTCCCATGGTTAAAGGTTTTGAGGGGGCATTTGAGAGAGAATGACCTGGGGAAACATCTCAGGAAATGGCAATTGTTGAACCCTAGTGCTTGATATTCTCTGATTCTCAGCAAAGGACCAGCAATCATTGTCAGGTTTTGTGAGATCTCCATGCCTGTGCAAACTAAGAAATGGGAAATGGGCAGCATCTTGATGATACATCCTATAGCAGGGACCTACAATGCCTCAGAACTGGTCTAACATTTCAGCTAGAGAAAACAGGCAAAGAAATGAGCAGACATGGTGCTTTTGAAAATGAAGTCTGTGCATTTCCTAGAATCAATGTAAAGCAGGATACCAACTGGGAGATTATTTTGGTGGAAAATTTATGTGTATAAGTATGCACATCATTATGTCTCTCTATGGTACATTTTACCTGCCACTGTAGTGGATTTTATTCCATTAGCTATTTTATAAAATATTGTTATTACTACCTACCTATAGTCTAAAGTGTACGGTAGGTTTGGTATCTACAAAAGAAAAAACAAATAAAGAGATCATGCTTCAAGTCCCATCCCATGAGGGAAGCAGGACGATGAATATGGGCAATATGTGCTGATGATGTGGATAGTTCTATTGAAGGCCTTTGCTAAGGTATGATCTTGTTTTCGTGCTGAACGCATAGTCAACAGACATTCTATTTTGTAATGCATTGAACCAAATAGTTCACACAAGGTGGGTGGGGCTTAATAATTTAGATATCTTCAGATTCCACTGAACAGGCTGAGCGTGGGTAGCAATTAGTGGTAGAAACCTTCACGTAATAGCCCGCTCAGTGGATTTTTACATGGAAATCCCAGGTTCAAATCCCCATTGACGCCACAGAGCAAACTGGGAGAATCAAGGCATGCATTGCCTCCCCACCTAACCTACCACAAGATTGTTGTGAGGGGGGAAATGCTAGATAATTTCATTTTTATCACATTGCTCTCCAAGGAGGAAGGTCAGGAACTAAATGTGATGATGCCACTGTCAGCCTTTACCATATGGATCTTCCATAGTGTTTTAACCAACATATTTATGCCCTGCACTTCTCCCAGGGAGTTCAGGGCAATGTACACTGTGTTATCCAACTGAACTTCAAAACACAGTTATGTGGTGATAAGGTGTGGCTGAGAACAAGGTATTTAACTCAAGATCACCCAGCAAACTTTCTGGCGGAGTCAAGATTCGAACATGGGTCTACCCAGTCTTCATCCATCACTTTGTTCTCTACACCACATAGCACTGGATAGGATGCTCAAGTAGGCAACTCAGTTGATCATGAGTCTTACGTTCCTAGCACACCTACAGATGAAGGGGAAGGACAGCGGGCATCAAATAGGGAAGTTGCAGCCAGTGATGGACTTCCATTCAGATTTGCAGAGGATGTCACTAAGATTCCCCCCAGTACCTGTGCCACTATTTAATCCTCCAAAAAGTACACCTCAAAAACACGGGCAGTGAAAAGACTGAATTTAAAGGCATGTACATTTCAAATGACAACTAGTTGTCAAGGACAAGGCAAAAAGTGTTCCAAAACTTTTAAGCTGATTAGGAGAATAGTAATACAGCAAGTTTTAAGCTGTCATAGTCTAAGCAGCATAACAAGGGTTAAGAGCATGGAAATGCCAGCTTTTACAAATACCCTTCAATTACATTAGGCCAAACAGAGATCCTTTGTGCTCTCACTTTGGTGGGCATAATGCTACCCAGACCACTAATCTCACCATTCCCTCAAAACAATGTGCCAGTGTTTTTCAGCTCTTTGTGAAAAGAAAAACGATCTAAACAGACCCATGGAGCACAAATATGTTTTACCCATTAAAATGAATTCTGTCACTTTTCCATCAATGTCACTCTAAACGGGGATGGCAGATTTCCTTAAGTTTCTGTTTCCTACTTCAGCTGTCCACTGCTTTGTGTGCCATGTAAAACAAGTTCTCCAGAGTGCTGATTATTTTAACTATGTAACCAAACACATCTCCAAGCACCACGCTACCACATCAAACAGGTGCCATGCATCACAATGAATTTATAAATGCCACACTCCATATAGCAAAAATCACAGGAAGCATCCGCAGTTTTTTCTAAGAATGATGATTTATGTTTGATAAATCTGAGAAGGCCCAGATAGGGCATCTACTGGTGGAATTTGTTCTTAATCATGTGACAGCCTTTAGAGTCTCTTGAATTACTTTAATCATAGCAGGATCCATAACACCATGTTATATACAGCTATATATGTAAAGAATCTATGAATTCAAAATATTGACAGGAAACAGAGAACGTTTTGCTTTAATCAGTCAGCCATTGGCCAACAAGCTTTCTGTAGTAATAATTATATTGCCTTTTGATCATCCTTCATGTGAGAACCCAAAATGGATCAGTAGTTACATCTCCCAGCCAGAATACTTTATGCAGCTGGGTGAAACATAACCCCACCCCCAAAACGTTATGAATCAAACCAAATAGTTTAAACTTATATGGAGGTTCACATTTTCATGCTCTCTCCCCCAGTGGAAATAACTGCTGATTTGGCAGACCAGAATCTAATTTACAATTTGCATAGATGGAAGAACCCACTACAAATTAGTCATCAGCTATGTTCAAATACCTAGAATACTCCCAATCCAAAAGCTTGAGGCAAAGAACAATAATTTAAAACAATCACCTGGATCTAGCTTTATTTATTAAAAAGCCTGAAATACCTTTCTAACTAAAAGAGCTCATGGGAATATATACATACAACAGCTTTCAGGGCTTTTGTACTGTTCCCTTTTCTTCTTCTTACAGAGATAGGGGCCACGAGTTTAGGTTCTGCTCATTTCAGTGGAAGATGGAGGGATACACTCCACTGGCCACAAACTATCAAGTTCAGGAATCATCATGGAATGGAGGAGAGGATGTAAAAAAGGGGAGGGGACTGTTGTCCACCCTTCCGTGACAGACCACAAAAGCAACCCCCACCATATTCACACAATAAAGAAATAAGGTCATAGGGTTTGACTTCTAAATACGGCCAAATCATTGGTCAGCATGTGAGAAGCCCATCAAGGAATGACCACTCTAGCTAGAGCTAAGATGAAGCAGTCTGATGGGCCCTTTATCGATGTTTACTATGGTTTTGACAATTCCTGTGCATGGTCAGTGTTCTGTCTTGCAAACCAGTTTGCTCCAACTGACCCCTGGAGAAAAGCTCCAACTTCTTTTATTGATGAGTAAGAGCTTAGCTACGGGTAACATTGGCCATGGAATTGTAGCCCTACCACACCATGAAGCCTTAGTCTGCTAAGAATTCTGAGATTCTCCACAGACAGACAACGAAAGCTGGATGGTAGGCAAATCATACAGACTACAAAGAAGGAAACACTGGTTGCTTAGTCTCTCAGTTCCATCTCTTTCCTTACTGACTAATGTTCCCTACAAGTTGGTAGGGGTAAGGAGTAGGAAGAAATGAGCAGCTAAAAAGAGTGTGGTAAGAGAGAAAATGGATAATAAAGAAATACAGCCAAGGGCTCTTTCTTCATTAGGCATCCCGTTTCTAACCCCCCCAGCATCTTCTCGCTGTTAGTGGGAGAACCTTAAAAAAGAGCTCTTGTATGGTGAATTTAATACGTAGCCAGCGGGAGTGGGAGTGAGAGAATGTGTGATGAATACAAGGCACACCTGAGTGTCACCAGTATGAATATATGGAGGAAAGAGACTCACCTATCAAGGTGAGAGACCCGCAAGTCAATGTGTGGCCTTCATTATTTGGTTGTCCCCCAGAACACCATGACAAAGGGGCTGGGTGGGATTCTCTCATCAGGCATTAAGCGGCCACATTTGCTAAGTCACCATCAATGCATTCATTTCTGGGAGAGGTGCTAGGGAACAGGAGCATGCATCTTTGCATGCGTTGCACTGGAAGGGGTAGGAACCAAACACCTGTATATCTTTGTGCTGTAAGCAGAGCTGTGTGTTCCACATGGAGTCAGAACTGTAAGCCAAGTAAGCAGGTACATTGTACCTTAAGTACAGCCACATTGTTCAACATCACTGAGTTTTGTTTCCTGAATTTCAATTTGTTATTCTTTGGCAGGTGTTCAAGAGATAGAGAAAGGGATGGCGATGCAGACTGCTGAGCCAATGAAATTAGAAGGTATGGGTCAGCTGTTCTAAATGACAGAGCAGCTACAGCGACACTAAAATGCCATCAAATTGGGGCAGGATGTCTGGCTTGCTGTCTGGCCTACAGCCCTGTACTGTACCCTACTGTCACTCCAAACGTTGTTCAATGAAGTTCAGCACCATTGCTGCCCACACAAACCTTCGCTCTGGCTCTCAAGCAAATGCTGCCCAAATGTGCTAAGTTTCTGCCTCCTTCTGGAACTCTCAGGAGGAACAGGAGTCATTTGTTTGTGTAACACACAAGGAAAGGTCGTCATAGGATACACACAGCTCTGGTTACACGGGATAAACAGACACAGGATCACTACGCATGGTGATGCGATCTGGCAAGTTGATCATGCCCTGGCATTTTTTCAAACTTGTGCGAACAGAGTGTTAACTTGCTTGTTTTGAGCAGATCCTCCTGTCTTCTTCTAACTTCTCTGCTTCTCTGCCTCCCTCTGTACATCGTCCCTCCTCCTCCCCATTGCGTACTTGCCAAGTGTCCTGTTGTATGACAATAAATCCATGTGGGTCAACGATGGGGGGAATCTGGGCCATTCCCCTTTCCCCCTCCTTATGTGACAGTGTAATGAGTTATTCCAGGACACAGAAGGATGCCAGAGCCACCGCCCTCCTAACGTTCCCTCCCTCCCTCCAACAAATGAGGACTGGGGGGGCTCGCGGGAGGGACGCAGCAATCCGGGGCCTCTTGGCTTCCCTCAAATACTTACCTGCTCTGAATAGTCATTCCCGTCTACGTCGTCACTGTTGGAGTGGCCTCCCGGACTTTGAACATCTATCCCATGACTCTCCAGGATTGCTGCTTCTTCGAAAAAAGCAAATGGATCCCTGAATTATCTGCTGCAGGGTTACCGATATGGATGAAGATGAAAAATGGGAATCCTCACTAGTGGGGCACAATATTTCTTGTAAGAACCAGAAATAATACCCGAGGCTGTGTGTACTCCACATTTTTTAAAAAATTCTGCTCTAAAAGAAAAACAAAATGACGTTCGAAAACATGAATTATGCAAATTTGCTCAATCTGCAAGAATTATAGGCCTGCAAGTTAAGCAAATTTGCATATCCCAATTTATTCTGGTTTCATCACATTACAGGCAGGGGCAAGGAATGTTATGCAGTGCACTATAGCCTGAGACCCCCCCCCCCCACTGGAAATCTTATTCTGACACTTGGCATGCATCAGAGATTTCAACAGTTGCTATTGTTGCACTCATGGTGGAAGGGGGGGGGAGACAGGTTTTTCCCCTCCAAATGAAAGCTAAACTTCTCAAGAAGCCAAATTCTGCACACGGTGTTGTGTTTTGCACTGCTGGGAAATCATGGTACGCAGACAACATTTAGTACCAAATTTGTCTCAAGGCCAAAAGGCTCTTCTAAAACAAACAAAAATAAAAAGTGCCAGACTTGTTAGCAGTAAAAATTTTAACAGCAACAGTTTAAAATAATAAAAAAAATATCTCTGAGTACATCTGTGCATCTCTGTGGGTATTTTCTATTTGCACACGTGTGCAGTTCTTGTTGGTTCTTACAATAAAGATGTGCCCTGCGTGGGGTCCCATTTTCATCCTCATTTCAATATGGTGCAAGCCCCTTTTGTGTGTGTTGTTGCACTGTTAAAAAAGGAAAATTAATTTGGTTGGAGAAGCCTGAATGCTCGTTTTTCAAAAAGTTGCAGAAGTAAAATCAATTGTTAGCTGATGCCCTTTGTTTCAGATTTTATATCGATTTTTATAGCCCCTTGCTAGATTCAGGATTTTGGGGCTGGCCCAAGACATTTTGAACGGGAGAACAGTCATGCAGCTACGCTCCCCAAAAGAGGTGCCCCAGAATCCCTTGTAACATCATAACTGGATGCTGAGGGGCAAACGCTGTACATTGTTCCTGGGTCTCACACTCTGCTTCACTTGCACTTAAAATATTGTTACCCCCCATAACCACTAGGCTGGCTTGCACAGCTTAGTAGATAAATCTGCTGGAAGCTCCTTTTGGTGGGCCTCTGTGCAGCAACCTCCAGGAAATAGTTGTACATCATGAGAAAAATAACTTTTTTTGTGTTGATCCAGGATCTACTACTCACCAATTTCACTGAGTGGCCCAGACTTATGAGAGGAGGAGGAGGAAAATGATTCCCTCTCCACCCAAGTCATAGTATTTATAAGCCACCACCAAGCTATTTTCTGAAGTAAAATGCAACAGACACTAAGGAAGGAAGTTGCTCCAGCCCCTTAATTGCTTGGGTTCCCCTTTTCTACAGGCAAACAGGTCTTCTCCCTCCACCTAACCATGCCTCATCCCACCTCCTTGAAAAGCATTGGAAGACATGATTCACTGGCTGAATTTAAGGGACTAATTGTTAAATCTCCTTAATGTGTCTTCCCCTTCTTCTCCCCTCTTCTTTTATAAGAACCCTGAATTTCTGGAAAATAGACTTCCTATATACCTGGCAGAACTTACTGTGGGCTTTGCTAGGGGAGAGCATATGAAGCTCCCCTATACTTTGGGGTAGGGCGGGATACAAATCTAAGGATAGATAAATAAATAAATAAATAAATAAATATACTGAATCAGACCCTTGGTCCATCAAGGTCAGTGTTGTCTATTCAGACTGGCAGTGGCTTTACAGTGTCTCAGGCAGAGGTCTTTCACATCACCTACCACCTGATTCCTTTTAAGTGACAATGTCAGGGATTGAACCTGGGACCTTCTGCATTCAAAGCAGAGGCTCTACCACTGAGCCACAGCCACTACCCTGGGAGACCCATGATTGGATCTTCCTAACCTTCGCTAATGTCAGCTAGCAGCTGCATGGGACTACATACAGAGAGCGGTGGGAAGAGAAGGGGTTAAATCCTTCTGCAAACCAAAACAAATCCTCTGCATGGTTATTAGCACTAGAAAGGGGGGAAAGACAATCAATGAAGTGTCTGTCTTTTTCTTTTCCAAGGGTAGCAACATATGTAGCAAGGAGGGTGGTTTCTTCTAATGTAACCATGCAATGGTGAAAGGGATAAACTTCTCTCCCATCCCGAGCCATGGCCCTGATTCACAGCAAAACCCTACACAGCTGCTAGTCAACTATAAAAAAACACTGATCCAGTGTCACATTCAAGTTAGCTCTTGAAGTAAAATATGTGCAAACATAAAAAGCCCGACTGGTCCACCTAGTCCAGCATCCTATTTCCTATAGGACTTCAGCTCTTGGAAAAGCTACAAGCATGGAGGCTAGACCTTTCCCTTTATATTGACTGTAAGCAAATGGTATTGAGACAGCTATTGCCTTTGAACATGAAGTTCCTTGGAACATGAAAGCCCTTTGAATGCTCTACAGAGCTACCCAGATGCTAAGTAGTAGGTATTCAATCTGCTAAAACGGTGGTTGGAGAATGTTTGGGACACAGCAGCAATGGCTAAGTTGGAATGTACAATTAAATTCAGAGAAAGAATACACTCATTGGGAAAACTTATCCTACAGAACAATTTTAATACTGATTTCCGCAATTAATAACATGGGCTGTTTACATACAATGCATCCTATCCCTTATTCTATTTGAATGATTCAAGTGTTTCCCCCTCCCTTCTCAATGCAGGGACATACTATTTTGGACACTCAAAAGGATTGTATACATGCTTATTCCCGTCATTAGTTTGTACAGCATGCCCAGAGTGCAAATTAGAGGGAGGGTATTTTTTTAAAGATTTATTTTGTTTCAGTGGCGTGCTATGCGCTGCAGCTTTTAGTACAATTTGGAGTCAATGGTGGAAGTCGTGCAATAAAGAGGAACAGTGTGAGGGAAGAACTAAGCAGGGTGACACAGGTGGATGACTTGGAGCCAAGGCACTCTTCACTGTACATTGATATCTGGGGATGAGTTCACATCAGCAAACATGAAGTCCTGGCACCTCAGCCAAACAACACTTGGTACAAATAATGTCTGGAAGACTCTCCCCAAAAATACTTTTGGATGCAAGAAAGTATTTTCCCTGATGGCAGTAAGATTCCCCCCCCCCTTTCTATCTTCAGGGATAGCCTAGGCTAGTCCGATCTCATCAAATTTTGGAAGCTAAGCAGGGTCAGCCCTGGTTAGTACTTAGAGGGGACACCAACAAGGAAGTCCAGGGTTGCTTTGCAGAGGCAAGGAATGGCAAACAACCTGTGACCATCCCTTGCCTTGAAAACCCAATGGGGTTGCTGAACAGCCGTGCCCTGAATTATTACCTTTCCACAGGGCATGCAAGGCAGAGATGTTTCACCAGGCATTTGGTTGAGGACAGCGACAGGACAGTAAGAAATCTGGCCCTCTCATACCCCCTCTACCCTCTGTAGCCCCTCCCCCCAGGAGGCCTGTGGAAGCTGAATTTTTTTCTGCCACCATCTTGGAGTGTTACTTGTTTTATTTGTTGATATGTTTTAGGTATTTTAATGTTGGTTTTAAATTAACTGTTTGTTGTATTTGTTTCTGTTGTGAGCCACCCTGAGCCCTGCTTGCAGGGAAGGGTGACATAATAATAATAATAATAATAATAATAATAATAATAATAATAATAACAACAACAACAACAACAACAACAACTATTATTGTTGTTGTTGTTGTTATTTCAGCTGTGATGGCAAAACCCCCCCTAAACCTTCAGAGAACGCTTCCCACTGTAACTTGTCTGCTGTAAGTCCCTGTATGTTGTAGAAGGGTGAGGGGTAAGTCCTGGGATGCACAGTCAAGTCACATGCAACACTGGCCAGTTCTGTACCCTGCTGTCCTGTGTGAATAGAGTGTTCGCTCAGACCTCTGCACCTGCACGTTGCAAGGTTCAAAAGGCCTGTCTTTCAAAGAACGGAGTCCTGCCTTTACCCATCTTTTTACGAGTCCCTCATAAGCTTCCAAAGAACTTCCACAAGTAACCCACTGATTTCCAGAAAACAGTTCAAAAGCCACATTCAGAAATTCAAGCTTTTGGTGTGACATTTGAACACTAACCTGAATGTGTGTCTGTTTCTGTGTGCACGCGCGCCTTCAGCATGATCTTGGAAATATGGAGAGGAAGGTGTGAGAGAACTGTTTCCACCAAGCCTTCTAGCCCCCCATTTAAAAACACCATCAAGCCCCTGAATTGCATTTGTTTACTTCATTTATACTGAGCAAACTTCAGAGGACGGTGGAAGACAGGAAGGCCTGGCGTGATCTGGCCCATGGGGTCGTGAAGAGTCGGACTCGACTGTGCGACTGAACAACAGAAACTTCATTTATACTCTGCCCTTCCCCTCAAAGGGGGCCCAAAGTGCATTGCTCTCCTTCTCTCCATTTTACCCATTTACGAATATTCCCATTAATGCAACGCCAGCCCATCCCTCCTGAGCAGCTCTTCAAGGCTGTCTGATACATTACCGATATTGGCTCGTCTCTTGATCTCCTTCCTTCTGTTAGCAAACCAATTGTACACTTTGAGGGAGGTCACCCGTTCCAAATCGGACAGCTTCTTCCCTGCAGGAAATAAAAACAACCTTGCATCAATGAATATCTAACTGTCTAAGGGACGGTGAAATGCGGGGCTCTTCCGTCTCGTGTGTCCTAGAATATAAACACCTGGTATTTTTTGTACACACATAAAAAACCAAGGAGGATGGGGTGAAGTGGTTAGGACAGGGGTGTCAACGTAAGGCTCGGGAGCTAGATCCAGCCCGCCCAGGGCTCTTATGCGGCCCGCGAGCAACTGATTCAAGGGAGGAAATGCTGGGGGGAGTGGCCCTCATAACAAATGAGTTTGACACCCCTGGGTTAGGATTTGAAACCCACACTGAACCAGCAAGCTCACTGGGTGACCTTGGGCCAGTTTTGCTCTCTCTCAGTCAAACCTACCTCATAGGGCTGTTGAGAGGATAAAACAGTGAAAGAGAGAAACGTGGGGTTGAATCTAGACCAAACTGGCAATTCCCACCAATTCCCCCTTCCCACTGCAGACATTCCTCCTGTCCTTCCTCTAGGAGCAGCATTTCATGGAGATCAGTGGGCTGCAGTGGGAGACGGGAAAATTCCGTGCTGCCGTGGGAAATTTTGGTCCAGATCCAACCCACATAGTCTGCTCTGAGCACCTTGAAAAAGGACTGGGGGAAAATACTAGTTACAGGCAGACATAATAAAAACTAGATAAGCTAGGGGCCTGCATGTAATTAGCATCCCACCCCCTCCAGTCTCTCCCTCCTGGATTGTGTAAATGCTGAGGGACTTGCGCAGGGTGATGTCCCCGTGCCCCACAAACACACACACACTCTCTCTTTGTGGCTTGACTGACAATGAGGTCACTTTCTGCTCTTAGAGTCCTCAGCAGGGTGCTCCCCCTCCCCCTTTTGATTACTTTACAGACTTTTGTTTTCCTGCACACCCAAGGAGTCCATCAAGTACACAGAGACCCTGGCCCCGTGGTGCATGTTTTGTCATCTGTGTAGGAGCTAGCTTGGTAAATAGTGGGATACGTCCTGTATGTGCACCAGATCCAAATACTTCTTTTCAGCCATTGTGACCCAGAAACTAGGGTGGAGCCATGGAGATGAAAGGGTGGGGCTTAATTCCCAATGCATGTTGAGATCTTGGACGCTTTGCAATGGAGACTCGAGAGCATCATTTTGTTCGGATCTCATGTACAGCATGGATTTTGCTTCAAGCCACAGAAATGAAGAACATGGGAGGACACAAAGAACACTTGGTTGCGTCAGGTTGTTGGTTCCTCTAGCCGAATACTCTGATTGGCAGTGGTACCAGAAGGACTCGGGCAATCCTACGTAACTCTGGCTGCCTGAAATCTTTTTTCTTTTTTTTTAATGGGAAATGGCAGGGATTGAACATGGGACTTTTGGCACACAGAGTATGGACTCTATCACCAAGCTAGATCTCCAGTAAAAAAAGGTAAAGGTTCCCTTGCTCGAAAGCCAGTCGACTCCGACTCTAGGGTTGCAGTACAGGAGCTCTAGGGTTGCGGTGCTCATCTCCATTTCAAAGCTCTAGGGTTGCGGTGCTCAACTCCGTTTCAAAGCCGAAGAGCCAGCGCTGTCTGAAGACATTTCCACGGCCACATGACCACGGGAATGTCTTTGGACAGCGCTGGCTCTTTGGCTTTGAAACGGAGATGAGCACCGCAACCCTAGAGCTCCTGTACACAGGAGTATATGAACTACAAAGATAACTGGGAGGTCAGTTTCTTGGGTTTGGCCACAGGAGTATATGAACTGTAAACACTCATAACATTTGGGGCCATTTTCAGAAATCAAACTAGCTTTCCTGCAACATATTTGGATATTTTGCTTTTATTCTTATCACAGGTCAGGGTTGCTCTCTTGCTCCTGGACTCTCCACCTTCCTGGGAATCTCCGCAAGCAAATGTAAAGTAGCTGATGACCAGATCAGTGCAAGGGATGGTTAAGTGGATGGGACAAACCCATTTGCAAGCCCTTCTGAAAAGCCTTTTTCTATACCTGGCTTCTGAATCACTGCATTACAGGCATTTGCAATTTCTTCCCTCTTGGCTTCATCAGGATATTGATTCTCATTGAAGTAGCTGTAGAAAAACAAAACAAAGTTATTTTTAAGAAATCCACCCACCTCCTCCACAAAATAAAACAAAACCTCATGGGAGATTTTGGAGGACAAATGCATCACCTTGGAACACAAGATACAGCCTACTTTCTCGTGTTCTACTAAGACCCAGAGAAGATACAGCCCATTTTTCTAACCAGGGTTTAAGAACAAAGACTCCTGGGTAGGCTTGTTTGCTTCTCTCTAACCCCCACCCTTCAGCTCCAGAGCTAACAGTGTTGAACATGACAGCTTCACCAAAGGTAAGCTTTAATCACTGGGAGCCCAAATGGCTGTTAAACCTTGATAGCAGCCCCGCTTCTAACCATGGTTGCGAAATGTGGAATGGCACTAAACTACGGCTAGTGAAAACAACGGTACAAATACAATATTAACCCTCGTTAACTCTGGGAACACCCCGTGCCAGAAGGGGGGGAGGGGATGAGCGGGCAAACCCACAGACCAATTTGATCCAATGTTGGCAGGAGCTGACCCACACAGAAGGAGCAGGCTGACGTGTGTCTAAGACGGATCTTGAGCTTCTGATCATGTCTGACGCAGCATTACAAATGCAGACTCCCTGAGGCAGGGAGATGGGCCATCTTTTCCGCTGTGTGCGGAGCGGCACCTGGGCAGAATATGCTCAAGACCTGGAGCCAAAAGTGTGGCCGGTTGAGTCAACAAGTGATAGTCAGTCCCACTCCATGTGTGGCCTCGCACCTGGCCTCACTTTACTCCCCACCTCCCCTTGCCTTTCTACAAGTCTGGCTTGTATGCATTGGACAGAAGGGATTTCCACCTGTGGAGTGGACCTTCCCACCTTCCACCCTCCTACTGCAGCCCAAAACATTCCCCCCCCCCGAAAAGCTTGAAAGGGAGGGTGGGGGGTCTGCAGCAGTGGGATGGAATTGGCAAAATTCACCCCTCATCCATCCATGGAAATCCTCCATGGGATCCTCTCTTGCCCTTGTCTCCCAAGTGAAGTCTTCTCTTTGTCTCCTCTGTTTCACAGCTCCTCTGAGCTTTCCTGCTACCTCCTCTACACATTTTCCCCTCAGGTGCCTACTTCTGGTCTCACTCCCAATCCTGGCACCGTTATCTCTAGCCATCCAAAAGTGCCACAGCCCCTACACAGTGTGCAGCTCTTCACAGCCGAACTGACCTTTCACATCCCTCACAGAAAACGTACTGTTTGTCAGCACTGCACGGGAACAATACTACCCCACATTCTAGCCACAGGCAGATGTCAGATCACACCCTATACATGGAGGCGGAAGTCATCCTCACTCCCCAACACTGTTTCAGTGACTGCTGTGCTCACAAAGATTTGAAAAAGCACAAAGCAAGGAAATGAAGAACAAAAGCGAATCATCGCAAAGGCCCTGGGATAAACCTCCAGCAGACGCAATTTGTGCCTTCGAGACAAAAGGCAGCCGTCAGCACAGAAATGGCTGATCGGGGAGGGAATCAAATGATCTCTTTTGTGCAGAGTGACAGTAAAGGATTAAAATGAAAAGTGGCCCGGGGGGGGGGGATGTGCAGGGATGGGAAAAAGACTGAAATATCCTTGAAGCAGTTTCATTGCAACGATGCTGCCGACTCCAAGGCCTAGAAATATTGCCGACTTGGAAAAATCTGCACCATCAGGGATAATGCGAGCAGAGCGAAAAGAAAATGCATCTTGGGTTATGGCCCTAGACCGATAATATTCTGTCCCTGGACAAAAAGTTGCTGCTGCACAGAGCTTCATTTATCTCAGATAAAGCGAGCTGTCCCCCACACCACGGGGGATGCATCATCACTGATTCTGCACGGGTAAAATTCCATGTAGAATCTGCCCCATTTCATTTTTTTAAACTTTTGTTTGTTAAAACAGACAGGTTTCTAGTCCATACAAAGGCATGCTTGATCACAGGCAGCCAGTAGCTCCACCAACCCTCTTCCTCAGCAATGCCATTTTTCAGTCTTTCTAGCATTATTCCACCTATGCCCCTCACTGCTATTCCCGCCCCCTGCATCTTTACCCATCTCTATTCATTCGACCTCCATGTTGTATAACACGGGCTGCAATCCTAAGAACCCTTTCTGGGGAATAATCCCACTGAATATAATAAAACACTTCTAAGTAGACTTCTGGATAGGGACCGTACACTTTCTGTGTTGCAGAACAGTGCTGGCAATCCATAAAGCTGGTCCACTGGAACCAAGGCAAAAAAAAAAAAGCATTTAGTGTGATGTCTCTTACTGGGCAGTGATACTCCTCACATATTGTTTGGGTATGGGAGTATACTTCTCAGAAGGAGTATTATTTCCATGAAGTTAAGCCAGGACATCCTGTTGTTTCCAAAGAGGAAGTTATGTCTCTCTGCAGGGCAGTCAGAGAACTGGGGGGGGGGGGGGGGGGAAGAGCAGATCTTCATCTTATGATGTTGACATGAAAATATCCTCATGAGGCAGAGCTTTAAACCAAATATCACCATCTACCATCCCCTTAGGTCAAGGGGAAGCCCCAAATTCAAACTCCAGCAAATCTGGTGCGATGTAATGATTCGCAATGGACTAAGGACTGGGAAGGTCTGGGTTCAAATCCTTCCTCTGCTATGAAACTCACTGGCAGTGCAATCCTAAACAGAGACACCCTTCTAAACCCAATGCAGTCAAGGGGCTTAGAACAACATAACTCTGCTTTGGATTGCACCGGGCGTGATTTTAGGCCAGCTCTCTCAGCCTAACTTACATCACAGGGTTGTTGTAAGATGAAATGGAGGAGGAGAGGATTATGTATACTGCTTCCTGGGGGAAGAGAGGGATAAGGGTATGATAGATAATAGCCCTGCCACGGATTCTGTGGGCAGCTTGAAGCAAGCCACTGAGCCTCAGGCCTCCCCCCCCCCACAGCTGCATTAGTGACCGACCTTACAAGGGACGCTCTAAGGATTACAACAGTAAGCTGATATATGTGAACATATTCCAGTGCTACGTAAATGCCAAGTACTGTTATTACAGTTCACCTCAACCTCTTCCTTCAGCCTTTGTTCACATAAACTAAGGTGAAGGTTTAGCCACAGGGTGGAGTGCTATATTTACAGAAGCATTCATACAGCCTTTACAAAGAGGAGTACAAGGCTCCCGTCCTGGCATTTGTGGGCATCCTAGAATCCTTTTGGCTTCCTAAGGATGTTCTAGAGGGGACAGAGAGGGAGCGGAGCAGCGGCCTTTTGGCAAAATTAACTTGGGGAAACAATTTAGGAGTGGGGGGGTTTATCTACTCTTCTCCCCTCCTCTCTTTAAATCCCTCTACCAGGGAACACAGGACATAAAAGATAACAGTGTCAATTTGAGAGATACTGGTTCAAGTCTGGCCTGTACAAATTGTGATCGTAGCTCACTAGCCACATGTGGTGGCCTGCTAGATGCTTGACGACCCTGACCCAGGTTTGTAGGCAACAAACGCTGGGTATCTATGATGTCCCCAGTGGGACACCATATATGGCTGAACATCTCAGTGGACATCAAGTAGCACAACGTTTACCAGTGGCTCAGGAAGTTGGAGCAGAATTTTGGTGGCTCCCTGTCCCTTCCTCCTGGCCTCCAGGCTCCCCATCAGAACCACTAGCATGCTCTGCAAACTCGGAGTCCACTGCAGCCCTGACCATTGTGTCATTCAGCGGGGATGTCTCTGCTGACTTTCAATCCACAGATTGACAGAAGAAGTTCCTCCTGATCCTTTGGAGGCAAAAAGGCGGCACCTGCTGGCAACTGGGTGGCCTGTCATAAACCCAACGTTCAAAAATGCGCCCTCTGCAGCAAGGTACAGCTGTTGGTTGTGCGCAGGGGATGCAGCAGCAGATTTGATTAACACATGAAGAACACACACAATGAAATAAGGAGGTGGTGCCACATTGACACACCTCCAAGGCTACTGTCTTGCAAATCCAAGCAGTTGCAAAATAGTGGCGAACCAGGTAGCAGACTGGACATGCGGAAGGGGATGGGGGCATTCTGAACACTGGCTAAGGATGAGAGTTCACACTTTAAACCAGGTAGCTCTCAAACCAGAGAAGCAATAGAATGCTAGGCATGTCATGACTATTTCCCACCATATTCTCTCTCAAGATCTAGAGCATGTAACAAATTACCCACCACAATCCACTATCTTGTTCGATAAAGATGATGGCGACTCTCAGAGGAGAAACCAAACATTCTACAAATGCCTGTTCAATCAAAATTTTTAACATTTATAACCTGGCAAGTCATTGTACTTTTTCTGTGGTTAAAATGTGAGATCAAATGTCACTGATCACCCTTAGGACAAACCTCTGTTCTCTCTGTCTTGCCAGTGACAATATGGGTCTGGGGAAAAAACCATACTGACCTAACTGCTGTAAGGTTATGATTTTCAAATTGGAAGAAGAAGAAGAAGAAGAGGAGGAGGAGGAGGAGAAGGAGGAGGAGGAAGAGGAGGAAGAGGAAGAGGAAGAAGAGGAGGAGGAGGAGGAAGAGGAGGAGGAGGAGATTGGATTTATACCCCACCCTTCACTTGGAGTCTCAGAGTGGCTTACAAACTCCTTTCCCTTCCCCTCCCCACAACAGACACCCTGTGAGGTGGGTGGGGCTGAGAGAACTCTGACACAAACTGCTCTTTCAGGAACAGCTGTGCCAGAGCTTGTGACTGACCCAAGGTCACATCAGCAGGTGCAAGTGGAGGAGTGGGAATTCAAACCTGGTTCTCCCAGATTAGAGTCCGCACACTTAACCACTACACCAAACTGCCCCTGGACTTCCTTGAAAGCTCATCTGGGGCTTCTCAAAGAAAAGACTGGTAATGGTGGACTGCCTCAGAAGAGGGGCTGTATTTGACCCGCGGCTTCGCCCGATTTCCTCTGCAGTTTCATGATCCTCAAAAACCAGGATCACGAAACTGCGGAGGAAATCGGGCGAAGCCTCGAGTCAAAATGCAGCCCCGGGGCTTCGGGTGTGAAATTGACATGTTTGTGTCAGGGCAAACGGCGGCTGTGCTGCGAGGCAGCTCTAGTGAGAAATCGCCCGATGAGTGCGCAAAGCACTGCAAATGCCCAAAAGGAACTCTGATAATTCCAGATATTATTATTCTCCATTTCTTTTCCGTCTTTTGCTGCTTATGCCAAACCTTTGGTATCAGACAGTCTATCGAGGGGAGCAAATGGATCGGTTTCCAAGCCTAAAACTCAGTTTATGCCTGAAGCACCACCTATAGCAGCCTGAGCTCTATTCCTAAGCCACCACAGAAGACAACAAAACTGGAGGAGAAAGTTAGCCCATTCTGCAAAGCAAAGGCAACTGGACAGGGCAGGGGGTGTTCCTTCAGGTCAAGGGGGGAAGCTGTTAGAGCCAGACGCAGGGCAAAGGAGTTTGCACTGCAGTGATCTGAACCACACCCAGTCTGCAGTTTAAATATAGATACCTGACTTGCAGGAGCTGCTGCCGCTGTTTCTCTTTAACCTTCAGATCGTAAATATTCCAAAGGAAATTTTAAGAAGGAGGGAGGGAGGAGGCAGGAGGAGAGGAGAGCTACTGAAGCTATTATCCAAAACCAAAAACCTTCCAGACCGACAAAGTGTACTGGGAAAAATTCCAAAAACAAAAAAAAGCAGTAGAGGAAGGAGGATTGAATTACAAGTGGCTTACAGATTCTTAAACCTACAATACTCACCCAGCAAGCTGAACAGACGGGTCCCAGGAGTGACCCAAAGCTGGAGACCCCAGTAGAGGAAGTTACAAGATTGCCATTGGGTTGGATGCTGCAGATCTGTTCTGCTAACATGGGCTCTTTCCCCCAGGGCAAGGACCCTTACCCTTGACATAAGGGCTCCTAGCACCAGGCAGGGGGAGCGTTGCCATTAGCAGAATGGCATTCAAGCATGATTGCTACTTATGATCCTCAGCTAAATCGTCTCTCCAACGGCCCCCTAAGGCCCCCTTCACCACCAGCAGAGAGCTGCTAAACCTGGACTCGGGAGCTGGAAAAACCCACCCGGTTCAGCTCTGCCTCTGTATCTGCCCAGACAGCTTAATACAGGACAGAACAATGCTATTGAGGGCTCATGCCAAGGCACTGCATTCCAGTCTGACTGATGCTGTCACCTTCCCACAATGTACTCACAGAGAATCATTGGTTTGAACAATTTCGAGAACAAGGGAGAACACGCCTCTTCACAGTCTAGAAGATGGTCAGACTCAGAGCTCTCCACAGACTTAATTCACCAAGCCCTTGGCAATCCCATACCTTTCCATGACAGCCAAGCACTCCTTCCGCCAGGTGAACCGGCTGCCCCGCCGTAGCCGGAAAGTCCCAGAGGTAGCCGTGACTGGAGGAGGCGTCTGCCTCCATTCTGGTTCTTCTACTGGAATGGGGGCTGGTCTCATACTTAACGTGGCCCCTGGAAATGCAGAAAAAGAAAGAAGATAAAGCAGTTCTTAATGAACTGAGCCCTCCCGCTCCTCTTCTTAGCCTTGCTGACGACACAGAGACAATCCCCAGTAGGAAAGGAATTCATCTCTGCTGTAATTAAGATTGAGATAATTTGCGGTAGACAAAAGTTCCCAAACAACAGAGGAGAGGAGCTGCTGTTCCTGTCATTGAGACAGCTACATCGCTGAGAAAAGCTACCTCTCTGAGAGGCTTCAGCTACCATCAGGACAACCAATATCTTCACCCCAAATCTAATGTCAAACCAGGGATGCTACAGACATCACAAAATTCTGAAATGGAAGGCACTTTCTCAGAATTCAGAGAAGACCCTGTATAGACATTAAGCTCACACAAATACTAGGGACCGGCTGACTGCCCATCCATATGACAGACAGTGAAGGCAAAACTCTCCGAGGCACCCAAAGGGCTCAGCATGGCTCTGTCAGTCTTCTCTGCAAGCAGTGTATAAGCAGGCTGGCACATTAAGCACGAAAGGAGCCTGAGGCTGGGATTTTTGATAGTGCCAATAGTTCTCTGGGTGTATCACCCCTATTCCTGTTTACACAATTATTCTAATATATAACTACCACCTAAAGTATAAGAGGATGTACTACAATCAAAGGTCAGACAGAGCAAGGAGATCCCAAGCAACTAACTCATATTTTATATCTATACACTCAGACACACTGCTGATTTGGGAAATTGAGACCTGTGAACATTTAAAGATAACTTTTCCTTCCCTCTTCCGTGCCTAACCCATTCATTCACTCCCACACATTCATTCATACTACACCGGCACTCCATTCACATGCCTCTCATATACGCATGCAACCCATTTGCAAAACTGCTGCCTTTTCCTTTTCTCCATCCCCTTCCGACTTCCAGCCCTTCATGATCCCTACTGCCAGCATGCAGGTGTTTTATTCATATTTTGTTTTCCATGTGGTTGGAATGTTCCTAAACATTCTGCAGTCCCTTGGCTGCTGAGCCAATGGCTAGGAAGATTTCATTTCAGTATCATTAAACTGGAGTTCTTACAACCAACAGCTAAAAAGGTTTCAAAGGTCAATGACTGCAATCTGCATTAAACTCAACAACAAGGGGGGGGGGGGCAACCCTTAGGTAATCTGATTTGAGGGGCATATTTTGCAAAACTGCAGTTTTTGCAAATAATGTGTTCTGAGCTATAATTTGGTACTTGCAGAGCACATGCTTTTCATGTACAAGTTCCCACCGGGCAGCTGGGTTAATGATCGGAGTCAGGGTAAGGCAGCTTCACATCTCCTAATTGCACTTGGGGGTGTTACAGAAATGAAGCAGTTAACTCGGAAGCTTCCTCTGATATAGATTCAGGGTTTGTTTGTTCATTTACTGTTTATTTGTTTAATTTGTATCCCGCCCTCCCTGCCAAGGCAGGCTCAGGGAGGCTTACAGAATCTATATAAATATATTAAAACAGCGAGATACGTTAAAAACAAACGATGTAAGTTAAAACCACAACATATACAGACATAGGTGCTAGCGAACATAAATACTAATAAGTGATGGCGGCGCTCTCATGGCATCTAGAGATGGTCAACTGCCTCCATCGTCTGAGTTCTTGCCAGGCTACTGGATATTAAATTGGTGCTGATGTTGGGGCCGTTACGAGGTGGCACCCGAGTCAAAAGCCTGGTGGAAGAGCTCCGTTTTACAGGCCCTCCCTTCAAGGCGAGATTTGGGGAGAACATAATAGGAACAGTGTCCCAGAATCACACCGTAACCCCACCCCCAAAGACAGAAAGCCTGGTGGAAGAGCTCCGTTTTACAGGCCCTCCCTTCAAGGCGAGATTTGGGGAGAACATAATAGGAACAGTGTCCCAGAATCACACCATACACCCCCCCCCAAGAGGGAAAGCCTGGTGGAAGAGCTCCGTTTTACAGGCCCTCCCTTCAAGGCGAGATTTGGGGAGAACATAATAGGAACAGTGTCCCAGAATCACACCATACACCCCCCCCCAAGAGGGAAAGCCTGGTGGAAGAGCTCCGTTTTACAGGCCCTCCCTTCAAGGCGAGATTTGGGGAGAACATAATAGGAGTGTGCCCAAGATCCCCCCCTTACCCCCCCCCCCCAAGAGGGAAAGCCTGGTGGAAGAGCTCCGTTTTACAGGCCCTCCCTTCAAGGCGAGATTTGGGGAGAACATAATAGGAACAGTGTCCCAGAATCACAACGTACACCCCCCCCCAAGACAGAAAGCCTGGTGGAAGAGCTCCGCTTTACAGGCCCTTCCTTCAAGGTGAGATTTGGGGAGAACATAATAGGAACAGTGTCCCAGAATCACACCGTAACCCACCCCCCCAAGACGGAAAGCCTGGTGGAAGAGCTCCGTTTTACAGGCCCTCCCTTCAAGGCGAGATTTGGGGAGAACATAATAGGATCCGTGTCCCGGAATCACACTGTAACCCCCCCCCCAAGACAGAAAGCCTGGTGGAAGAGCTCCGCTTTACAGGCCCTCCCTTCAAGGCGAGATTTGGGGAGAACATAATAAGAACAGTGTCCCAGAATCACACCGTACACCCTCCCCAAGACAGGGTGGGGGACAGGGGAGGCCAGGAGCCAGCCCAAGAAAGGCAGCAGCTGAGCTGCAGACAGGAGGGCAGGCCAAAGCAGGCCCACAGGGTGATTTAGGAGCATGAAGGCAAAATGGCAGGCCTTCATCCTCCTTCCCTCCCTTCCCATGGGGTAGGGGACGTAGGGCAGAGGGCGGCTTCCCACCTCCCCAAGCCATGCGGGGTGAGGAGAGTGGGTGGTGGCTTTGGTCTCCAGGTGACAAATATGCTTGTGTGAGCCCTGGCCTCAAAGCTTCACCCATGGCAAGGGTACAGCAGCAGCAGCACGCAGCTGCTGCAGGACTTTCGCCAGGGTACCTGGGTTTGTGGACCTGGTGCCTAAACCTGAGGCAAAGGCCCAGGCAGATGGGGTGCTCAGAGGGACTATTAAGCCCAGAGTAATTAACAGAGAGACTTGGCTGGTGCCCTGGTTGTCACTGGAGAGGCTTGAAGAAGAAGGGATACCCGTGTGGGAATGGAAGCTACCAATCAATGCCCAGGCCAGAGACCAATTCTTGGGAGGCCTCTTCAAACTCAACTTCAAAGCAGCCTGCACAGGGGATGAATTTCTGCACTGCTTAGCATCTAGGTAGCAGATGCAAAGGAATTCTGTAATAGATGCTTTTTTAGTTAAAAGGGAGGGGGGAGGGAAATCTATACATTTTTCTACAGGAGTCTGCTTTCATGTAAATCACTTATTGACAGGAATGTTTTCAGAATATAAAAGACTCTTCCCCACCCCGGCCTCCGCTCAGTGTCAGCAGTGTCCTTGCCAACAGCAGCATGGCTGAGAAGTTAGGCTGGTGTGGCCGTCTCACCCGAAGGCTTTTGGGCCCAGTGCTTGATGACTATCTTAGGGCAAAGCCACCTTAAAGAAAGCGATGACAGGCATGCCCGGCAGATGTCACCATCCATGTTTTACATCTGCAGGCAGAGTAGAGCTCTCAGTGGCTGCCCCACTACCATGACACTCCTTTCTCCTGGAGGTTTGCCAGAGCATTTCCCAGGGGCTAGGGTAATCAATTCTCTTTGGAGTGGCATTTGATGCCCACTACATTACCCACAAGTAATGCTCCTGAACCTTCAAGACAGAGGTGCAAACATAAATTGTCATGATGTGTGACCGCCCCATGGTAATTACCCTGAGGCAGGACTGTCTGCCCAAGGAAGCCTCAGAGCTTCTGATTCTAATTCTGAGGAAGAATTTCCGATTGATTTCTTGGGAGGGGAGAGAGGGGGCTTACACTGTTCAACTCATCCTGGAAGCTGCAGACGTTTAGGATGAGTGACACAGACCACTGAAGATTTAGATGCTCCAGCACATCTCAACTTTCCAATGACTACTGGGAAGTGAGATCAATTTACTTGGTGCTGGGGCAACCATGCAACTGGGTTCCCTGCTCTCTTCTGGGAAGGGAAACACACTGAAGGTCCGCCGTATTTAAATAGACATGTATATCCCATGCTAATCTGAACTGTTTTTGCGTTCAAGGAAGTTTCCAAACTATCTAGTTGCAACAGCAAGACAATAATCAGTAAAAACAGAGGTAACCAGCAAAACAAACAAAAAAACCCCCAACCAACAGTAAAATCAATGACAAAGACATCAATACAACAAATAGAATTCAATCTCCCATTAGAATAAGAGCAGTGGTAAATATGTAGTCCCGAAGGCATCAGAGACTGGGGCGTAAAATTCAACATCCTGAATGTCTGAGTTTCCTTTTTAAAAAGGTACGTTTCTAGTCCTTATGGATGAAGATGAGTGGATAATGCATGTTGACTTCTCCAACGCTTGGGTAAACCTGAACCCTCTTAAATTCAAAGGGGTTTCGTTTTATTTATTTATTTCGATTTCTGAATCGCCCAATCCCTGCTCATGCAGGGCTCCGGACGATGCACAACATACATAACATAAAAACAGTAGAGTTAAAATACACACAACAATAAATTACAAATACACTTAAAAGAATCCAAGATGGCATGACTATATAATTTCTTCTCATTCTGGTCTGCACCACCACCTCATGGGCAGGGGAAGAGGAGGAACACACAAACAAGTCTGGAGGAAAAGGAAGAGGGCGCCAGCCAGGATGGAAAGTGCTACTGTCCTCAACCAAAAACCTGGCGGAACATCTCTGCCTTGCAGGCCCTGTGGAACTGCACCAGATCCTGCCGGGCCCTGGTGGTATTCGGCAGAGAGTTCCGCCAGGTTGGGGCCAGGACTGAGAAGGTTACTGATGTACGTTAAATGATGTACATTAAATGAAATAATAAGTCACATACACAATGTATGCAGGTTGATTAGTCCAGCTCTTTGGGCCAAGAATTTGAGATAGCAATTTGTTTCCTCCCAGCCCTGGAAAGAACTGCTGGTAGCGGGGCAGACTAAGTGATTTACACCCGCAAGAGAAGGAGGTGGTAGAATGCTGAGAGCAGGGGTCGTTTCGTAGAAAAAGAGCTAGGGGAACTCATTAGCATAACTCATTAGCATATGCCACACCCCCTGACATCACCGGACGTGTGTCATAAGGCCACACCCCCTGACATCACCGGAAGTGTGTCATAAGGCCACACACCCCGCCCCCAATGGTCCCGGCCGCCGCCGCCGGCCTTGCAGCTCCACTGCCGAGCCCCATGAGGGGCCCGGCGGTAGACCTGCAAGGCCGGCGGGAGTGCAAGGAAGCCCCGCAAAGGCCCTCCCTGGCCCCAGGCAGGCGGGGAGAGGCAGGGAGGAAGCAACTTACCCTCCCTCTTCTCCTGCCTCCTCCTGGCTGAATGAGGGCCGGAAGCGGGGCGGCCGGAAGCAGGGGGCGGGGCTTCATCATGTGCCCCACCCCCCGTACCTCACCCGGGGGAACTGTGATCCCCCGCGATCCCCCTCGAAATGACCTCTGGCTGAGAGGCCAGAATGGACGGCACCACTCTGGATTGCCAAAGCACATGAACACCACATGAAGCAGCCTTATAGTGAATCAGAACCTGGGTCCATCAAGGTCAATATCATCTATTCAGACCGGAAGTGGCTCTCCAGAGCCCCAGGTGGAGGTCTTTCACATCACATATCACCTGAGCCTTTTTAACTGGAGATGCCGGGGATTGAACGTGGGACCTTCTGCCTGCCAAGCAGGTGCACTACCACTGAGCCACAGCCCCCCCCCCCACCTACAGGCAGATGTGGCATGGTCCTTTCTACCACCTCAGCATTTTACCTCCTCATTCCCTGGCATGTGCCAGTCAGCTGGGAGCGTGGCTTTTCTTGCAACTTCTGGAGCTGAGAGGGAACCTGTCTTGAGGATCTGGGATCAAACGCATCCCAGCAAAGGGGAACATGAGGTCAAAAAGAGCACTTCCCATTTCTGTTAACCCCCCTTCCCCCAAAACCGGACTGCCAGTGCCTCACGTGTCAAGCCAAAGGCATATCCAAGCCTACTTGAATCTGTGGCAGCTCCAACAAAGAGATGGAGAGCGCTGCCAAGGTTACTTATTCACTCATCCTCTCGCACTGGCGGGCAACCTTTTTGCCAACCAGACCAATCAAGCCAGCCCTAATGAATTAATATTTCTGATGTCACAGCGTGGTCAGGCTGAGATTTCTCAGGGTGACCCTAGTGTCTACCACTGCACCAATGCTCAGGCCGGAGCCCAAAGCCTACGCTACTCAGAAGGGCTCTGCTGGGTGCTTTACAGACACCCCAGGTTGAGGATTAGACAGCTACCTGAACAACAAGTGACAAACATATATATGACAAGCCCCCCCCCACGATACTCACGAGGGGGAGCTCTCCCCCTCTAACGTTTATGTTTGTTGTTTCCTCGCTGCCACTAGGCCCAGTGTGGCTCCCAACCTCTGCTGCTGAGGCAGCTGAGGCTCCCCCCCCATCTCCCCCAGCAAGCCCAGCTTTCTTCCCAGCCCTCAATGCTTCTCCCCCACTCTGGTTCTAGCCACAGAGGCAAAGAGCTTCTTGGTTTCTGACCTCCGAGTCTTCTCCCCCCCCCCCCCCACTCCCGCCACCACCCACCCCAAACACACCCACCGGAGAATAATTGTTTTTTATACCTTGCTCTTCATTACCTGAAGGAGTCGACTTACAATCATCTTCCCTTCCTCTCCTCACAACAGACACCCTGTAGGGTAGGTGGGGCAGAGAGAGTTCTGAGAGAACTGTGACTGACCCAAGGTCACCCAGCTGGCTGCATGTGGAGGAGTGGGGAATCACACCCGGTTCTCCAAGTTAGAGTCTGCTGCTCTTAACCACCACACCAAACTTGCTCTCACATGCCAGGAGCTAATTAATAGGAAACAGAGAGTGGGTATAAATGGGAAATTTTCTCAGTGGACGGTGGTAAACAGTGGGTTACCGCAGGGATCGGTACTCAGTCCGATGCTTTTTAACTTGTTTATTAATAATTTGGAGTTGGGAGTAAGCAGTGAAGTGGCTAAATTTGCAGATGACACAAAGTTGTTCAGGGTGGTGAAAACCAGGGAGGATTGTGAGGCACTCCAAGGGATCTGTCGAGGATGGGCGAGTGGGCGTCAATGTGGCAAATGGGGTTCAATGCGGCCAAGTGCAAAGTGATGCACATTGGAGCAAAAAATCCTAAATATAAATACACGTTGATGGGGTCCGAACTGGCAGAAACTGACCAAGAGAGAGATCTTGGAGTCCTAGTAGATAACTCAATGAAAATGTCGAGACAGTGTGCAACTGCAATAAAAAAGGCTATGCTCGGGATTATTAGGAAGGGAACTGAAAACAAACCAGCCAGTATCATAATGCCCCTGTATAAATTAATGATGCGACCTCATTGAGAGTACTGTGTGCAGTTCTGGTCACCACACCTCAAAAAGGATATTATAGCCTTGGAAAAAGTGCAGAAAAGGGCAACTAGAATGATAAAAGGGTTGGAACACTTTCCCTATGAAGAAAGGTTAACATGCTTGGGGTTCTTTGGCTTGGAGAAATGATGGCTGAGGGGTGACATGATCGAGGTTTATAAGATTATGCATGGGACAGAGCAGGTTGAGAAAGAAGTACTTTCCTCCCTTTCTCACAATACAAGAACTCGTGGGAACTCCATGAAATTGCTGAGCAGTCGGGTTAGAACAGATAAAAGGAAGTACTTCTTTACCCAAAGAGTGATTAACATATGGAATTCACTGCCACAGGAGGTGGTGGCGGCTACAAGCATGGACAGCTTCAAGAGGGAATTAGATAAGCATATGGAGCAGAAGTCCATCAGTGGCTATTAGCCACAAGGTATAGATAGGAACTCTCAGGCTGGGGCAAGTGATGCTCTGTATTTGCGGGGAGGGCGGGGTATAAATCTGACAATAAATAAATAAATAAATATTCTTGGTGCTGGGGGGGCAACAGTGGGAGGGCTTCTAGTGTCCTGGCCCGACTGCTGGGCCTCCTGATGGCACCTGGTATTTTTGGCCACTTGTGTGACAGAGTGTTGGACTGGATGGACCACTGGCCTGATCCAACTTTGGCTTCTCTTATGAACTGCACAGGGCCTGCCAAGGCTCCTGACCACAACCGCTAGGTTCACCAAGGCTTCCTGCACCCCCAACAATAACAATGCCAGTGAGCCCCACACGGCTCCCAGCCTCCACTGCCAGCTCCCAAGGTTTTCTGCCCTCCGTCTTCATTGCCAACACCTGACAGAGGAGGAGGCCAGATGCTTTTATTTACATGTTTTTTAAGTTTTCAGCTTTTCCTGCAAACCTGAGGGGGCGGGGGCCCCCAATTTTGCAGAAAAATCTGCTTTATGTCAGTGTGGCCCTGATCCACAGATTCGTAGATTTGTCCATATTTGACTATTAGAATATAAAATGAGTGAATCCACACAGATTTATAAAAACATGCATGTGTCCCAGTTTAAAGCAGAGGGTGGAGAGAGGTCTCTTCTCCCCTGCTAAATATGGAGCCTGAATGTGAGAGGAACTAAATGCTGCCCTCTTGACTTTCCCCATCTTTCTGTACTCCAGTTCTTGCAGCACTTTTCTCCTGGCCTGGCTCTCTTCTGGCATAGGTGCCAAGTCAGGAGTAAAATGCAACAACCAGTTATGACAGAAGAAGGGAGAGATGGTCTAGTTCTCCTCTCCCAATTTTTTATTTGTTAAAAACCAGCTTCCCCCCCCTCACACACAACTCTCCTCAATTAGATGTAAGACATATGGACATGTCTATAACCCCCCCCCACACACACAATATCCATCGGTGGCTATTTGTTATGAAAGCTAAATGGAGCCTCTGTGTAAAGAGGCAGTATACCTTTGAACAGCAGACACAGTGGACCCTTGACATTCATAGGGGATCTGTTCTGGGGATCACCATGAATGGTAAAATCTGCAAATCCCAGTCTTCCATGGAACTTGCTGGGTGATTTTTGGGCCAATCACTCATTCTCTGTCTAACCTATTTTACAGGGTTGTAGTGAGGATAAAATGACAAAGAGAGAACCATGTGTGCCACTCTGAGGGAAGGGGAGGATAAATGTACTGGAGAGACTGCTGGATCTTGGCCTGACCCAGCAGAGCTGCTCTTAATTTATACACACACTATGATCATCCATGTACCCCATAAACAGAGTTCAAGGGCCATAAACATTTTGAGAAGAAAGTTATCTTGCAAAACCCACATTAAAATACAATGCCAGGTATGTACTTCAGGATTATTCAAAGTCTCCCAACAAGAAAGAATCTGGTCATTTTTCTTCCTCTTGAGTGGTATTGGCAACACCTGAGTTAACCCCATGATGAGAAAATACACAGCCCAGGCTCTGCATGAGCTGGATCTGCAGAACCAGAACCAACCCAGGAAGCCCTTGTGATTTCATCCCCTGCTTCAGGATTGTATTGGGTACACTGCTGGTTATATATTTTGTTTACTTTTTTAATGTGCATTTTATTTTGTAAGCTGCTTTGAGTCCCCAGTGAGGGAGAAAAGAAGGGTAAAACTATTGAAATTAACAAATTAAAATAAAACACATGCAAGTCCACCTACTGGGATGCCTTAAAAGAGTCATCCCCCCGCCCCCCCCCAAAGCAAAAAGCTATGAAGCAGTCATAGCTGGCCAGTGGCCAGTAGTACTCTGAGCAGAACCGTATTATCCAGAGAAAATACCTACCCCTTTCCCTTTCTCCAACTAGGGGCACTGTTTTTTAAACCACTCCATTTGGGACAGTGTGAAATGAAGGAATAGTGCTACCTGCTGACTATTAAACAAGTTACCTCAGAATGCCATTCAGCCCACTCGATGTTGCTCAGTTAACCCTGCTTCTTTTGATTGGACTCAAGCATGCATACTGTGCATTGCTTGACCTGAATGACCATTCGGGGGCCCCCAAGCAACTGGTGCCCCACCAACACTATTACGACACTTCCTCTGTTTCAAAACTGTGATTTAAAAATGCAGCCCCTTTTGTAGGGTGGCCCCGGTCTTTCCACTGCCTGCTGGAATCTCTCCACATGCCCCCGACCATCCCTTCCCAAGGACAAAATCTGACCACGTTCCTACGCCAACCAAAGCACAATGAAGCGAGCCGACAAGACTCACAGCTGCCGGGCAAAAGGTTTGGCTCGGTGGGAACGGCGGGAGTGTCTTGACTTTGGTTTGTTTACCGGGGTTTGTCTTCTCAAGCTGGTACCATCGGTAAAAGGCCCTTTTCTTTTGCTCGCTCAGGTCTGATCCCTGCTGCAACAGCCAGTGGGAGATCCGGCTCTGACTGATACCTGCGGGAGAGACAGAGAGTTGAGATGCAGCCGCGTGAACAGAGGGCCTGGGCCGAGGCGCCAACGTTGCCGGCGAAGAGGGCTGGGTGAATCATGTGCATCAGCCTGACAGCTGGTGCGGAATATGGCAGCCTGGAAATATCCACTTTTATTTAAAACAAACAAACAAACAATCTGGTTTATACAGTAGCCAACTCAGAAGACAGCGGGAGCCCAGCTCAGCCTCGGCATGCCTTCCTAGGCAGAAAGGACCCAGCCCTGGAGACAGAACACCCACCCGGGCAACCCGGGCAATTATGCCCCTCAGCCACCTACAAGTCTCCTTCCCCCTGCAGTCCACAATCATGGCCAATCCAACACTCTCGTTCCCTTTTTCCACTTGCTTTAGGCTGTGGCTTGGTGGCAGAATATCTGTTTTACATACAGAAGGTACCAGGTTCAATCCCTGGCATCTCCAGTGAAGAATCACTTGGCAGTCGATATGGAAGACCTCAGCCTGAAACCCCGGAGAGCTGCTGCCAGTCAGAGAAGACAATATTGACCTAGATAGATGAAAGGTTTGCTGCAGCACAAGGCACCTTTCATGAGTTCCTTTCACACCCACCACACCCACCTCTTTTCAAGTCTAGAACTCGGAAGCAGATTGCCAAAGAGTTCACAGTCTCACATTAACTACGATCATTAATATCGTAGTTAATATGTCAGTTAATATTGACAAATCTGATCCCAACAGGTGCAAACCTGGTTCGTTGTTGGTCTTGTGCACAATCCACTTTCTTCCTCCCGCCCTCCCCTACTGTGGTGCACCAAGACTGCCCGCCTAAGTTGAAGAATCCCAGTGTGATAGAAAGCATGCCCAGCTCAGTGGAAGCAGCTGTGTTCAGACGATCTAACAAACTGGAGTTGAGACTGAAGATCTCCATCTTCAGGGTGCTGTCATATGCAAGCATGACAGCTAGGCAGGTTTGTGCCAATCACAGAGAGATTTGCTTGTGATGTCTCAACTGGGCCAGAGCTGCCTTCTTGCAGGCTGCCCTCCCGATTCATGGAATCCACTGCCCCTGGAGGAACCCAAATATTCTCTGTAAACAATGCAAAAAGGCCCTCTTTGTGGAGCAGTCTTACACAAAGAGAAGTACACGTTCCATTCACAATCAAGTTTAACGTTTTAATGGGGATTTTGTTAGAATTAACGGATTGTCCTGCTGTTTTTCTTTGCCCCAGTTTTGCCGGATGGGGCAGGTGACAAAGTTATGCTAGCAGAAGGCCTACTACCAGTAGGACTAGGTTACTGAGCCTCCCTTTCAACCAACCTGAACTTGTCTTCGCATCTTTGCTTTCTCCTCCTCTGCTTCCCCCCCCCCTCATTACCATTGGCTGCCATGCTCTGACGTCACAGTGAGCTCGGGAGAGTAATCACAATGGTTCTGGCTGCCCCTGTTCTGCCTGCTCCAATGTCACAGAAATGCCGGACTGCCTTGGCCCAGGCACCTCTGAACTTTGGGAATTAATAAGAATTCTGAGATCCATGAACATCCTGCATGGAATTAAAATCCCTCGCCTATGGCAGCACACCATGGGTGACAACTTGGAAGATGCAGATCGATTGATGACACTTGCGAATTATAATACAATATATTTTATCCTGATTGCAGAGTCTGAGCTGCTTCTCTTTTTTTGGCACAGAATGCTCGTAAGACCATATTACAAAAATGCCAGCCATTTTCATAAAAGACGTTGAGTTCTTGAGTTGAAGAGACCTAATTTTCAGATGGCATTTTTGTGATTAATTGCTCCGACTGCCTGCAAAGACAGACAACGATGGTGCTGGTGGTGCTGGTGTGTGTGGGGGGGTGTAGAGCAGAATAACGGCTTATAAGACATTACAAACACGTCCAGCAGGAAATGGGATGACTCATTCGGCCATTCATTTTGCGCTGGTCAAAATGAGCTGGGCACACATGCGTACTGCCTGATAGTAAACAGTCACTATTCAAGTCTGTATAGATCAGAAAAGCCACCCAAGAGCGGAGGGAAAAATGGCCATATCTTTAACAGGATCTTAAGTCTCTCTCACAAAAAAAGAGAGAAAGAAATAGGAAATCATTTTCCTAGACACCGACAGTCTTTTTGAGGTGAGGGAGAAGGAGGATTTCAGCAAGGGCATATCCATCGGAGGGATTCAGTTCTATTTTCAAAAGGGGAGATAGTCACAATCACTTTAATACATGCTTGTTCGTTTTTAAAATCCAAATTCAAGCATGTGGACGACTATTTCAATGAGTGAGAACTTCTGATTATGATACAGGGCTAGATTCTCTGGACTTGTTTCACTAATGGCTGTGCTCTCCCTTGGTTTAAGGAGCCTTCCTCTTGCATCAGGCGAAGGCTCTGTGATCATGCAGAAAGCCCTGCTCTTAGCAGAACAGATCTGTGAGGGGAGGAATCAAATTTTTAAAAAATTCTAAATTGCTTGACTGGATCTCAAGTCAACTTTAACATTTTATCTGGCCAGCTGCAGATTATAAAAAGATGTCCTCTAAAATACTCTGTTTTGCCTCCAGAACACTTTCAGGGTCAGACACAGAGACAGCCCCCCCCCCCCAGCAACATTCCTTCTGTCCTCATGTTTTTCTCCAATCTCACCTCTAGAGGGAGTGAGCATTTAAAAGGAAGAGTCAAATTAAGACAGGATGCTCAGCACAAACTATTCTTAGCTCTGGTTAGTCTCCTTATCTCTATATTATTTATACCACACCCAACCCATCAGCATCTTATTTATCTTACTGCAGAAACCTTCAGTTTCTATAAAAAGCAGCTTCCATATTTTGGGCTAGCGCCTATCAGCAGCTGCCTTTTCTACAATTACACAGGATATACACAATACAATAGATTTAGGAGATTATATATAATTAACAGCAGCATCTTCGGTCTTTTAAAGTCATATTTCACTGCACTGTGTCCTTTTAGGGGAAAACATACGTTTCCATATCAGTTATGTTAGCTGCCCTGAGTCCGTTCGCGGGGAGGGCGGGATAATAATAATAATAATAATAATAATAATGTTTTAAACCCATTTAAAAGAGAGCCAACATGATGGAGTACTTAGAGGGCCAGAGTAGGACAAGGGAGATCTGGATTCAAGTTTCCACTTAGCACTAAAGCTCTTTTGGCGACCTTGAACCAGTCACTCTCTCCCAGCCTAGCCTACCTCACAGGGCTGTGGGGAAGATCAAATGGAGGAAGGAAAGGAAGAACATGTAGGTTGCCTTGAAGCACTTGGATGAAATGAATGAGTGTGCTGTCAAGTTGCAAGGAACTCATAGCACCCCAGGCACGAGGGTGCTCAAGGCAAGAGGTGAACAGAGATGACTTACCATTGCCTTCCTCTGCATAGCAACCTCAGTCTTCCTTGGTGGTCTCCCATTCAAGTACTAACTGTGACCGATCAAGTTCTGACAAGCTCGAGCTAAGCTAGGCTATTTGGACTGCTCTTGGAAGAAGGGTAGGATAAAAATGTTATAGGCTACAGATAGCCATGCCTAGAAGCACAGTTATCTTCTTGCTGCCATTCTGTGGTAGTGTTCCATGGGTCAAATGGGTGTAAACATCTAGGACAGCAGAGACCACTGTTGCCGAGGCAGGAGGATTATATTATTCACTCCAAAGAGACATGATGGTCACCTCACATAAAGGTCTTTGAAAAGTGCTTAAGAAACTATAAAAATTCATGCCGTCATTAATAGCCAGAGGGAGAAAAGGAAGGGCTTCCTCCATCATGAGCAAGCGTAGTGCAGTGCTTAGACTAGGATTTGGGAGACCCAGGTTCAAATCTCCACTCTGCCATGGAAGTTTGCGAGGTGACCTTGGGCCAGTCCCATTCTCTGAGTTTAACCTAAGCCGATTATCATTATGAGAGGGAAATGGAGGTGGGAAGAATGACACTGAAGACTCTTTGGGTCCCATTATGAAGAAAACCAGGGTATAAATACCCAAATCAATCTCTCCACCATTCTCAATGTTTATTCCACCCTTCCTCCAAGGAGCTCAGGGTTCCATAGCGAGTTTCTACCCCCTCCAAGACATGGTGAGAACTCCCTTATTACTTTGGTACAAACATGGACACCTGTACAGAACTTAGGACTGACAATGGCTGCCCTGCTTCATTGGCCTGTATTGACTGAGGAGACGTTAGTGGCCACTCAGGAAGCAGAGTTTTCCAGAGATTGGAACTATGATTTGGAACTCTCAGATATTTTTGAAAACCATAATGTGAAATGAACAGCACCCAAAGTGTTATTTATTGACTTCTGTGACTGTTGGTTTCATTTCTAAGTTTACTTTGGGCTTTAGTTGATTTTACCATTTTATTGGGTTGTGATGGTTTATTGCTTCTTCTACCATTGTTTCATTATTTATTTATCTCTGAGCGGTTTACATATATATACTAGTTGATTCCTACGTATGGCCACAATTCGTATGGGGGGAGGGGCTACCTACCAGCACCCAAGCGGCATGTCCTTGTTGTTCGGGCGGGCTTCAGATGTGCCTTACTGCTGCTTGTTTGAATTTAGTGCGATATTTTGGATTTTTAACTCTGCCTTTAGCATCTTATCAGCAGAAAGGCAGAATATAAATATTATAATGAAATACAGGAACAAACACTATTTCAAAAATACATGGCTGCCACCAAAACCAGCAACCACATGTCAAATACCTGCCTCCCCATCTTTAATGTGTGGGTTACTTCCCCCCAAAACCCTCATGCATTTCACAGTCCCTGCTCCACATGGCTGACTTCCTCTGGTGGGAGAAGGGGAACACTCCACAGCAGGGCAAATGGCATCCCATGTCAAGGTATGGGAAGGGGATAACTCAGCACAGAACTGCCATTTCACTGGAAGCCCTGTGTCTTTCACAGCATCTTTCTCATGGATTCTGGTAATTAGTGTATCAGGTGAGCTATGAGCTAATCTCAAAACCAGGAACCACCTGGCCCAGGGCCAAGCAACATAACCTCTATCTGCAACAGCTTACGTAGCTTTGGGGCACTACATCTTGGCTGAGGGGTGACACTGAGGGGTGACATGATTGAGGTTTATAAGATTATGCATGGGAAAGAGCAGGTAGAGAAAGGGGTACTTTTCTCCCTTTCTCACAATACAAGAACTCGTGGGCAGTGTTCCCTCTAAGCTGAGTTAGTGTGAGCTAGCTCACAGTTTTTTAGCCTCTGGCTCACACATTTTTGTCTAAGCTCAGGAAGGGATGGCTCCAGAGCAAACTAATTTATGCAGTAGCCATATCTCTCACTCACAGCTTTAATGCCCATAGCTCACAAAGTAGAATTTTTGCTCACAAGACTCCACGGCTTAGGGGGAACACTGCTCGTGGGCACTCCATGAAATTGCTGAGCGGTCGGGTTAGAACAGATAAAAGGAAGTACTTCTTCACCCAAAGAGTGATTAACACTTGGAATTCACTGCCACAGGAAGTGGTGGGTGCTACAAGCATGGACGGCTTCAAAAGGGAATTAGATAAGCATATGGAGCAGAGGTCCATCAGTGGCTTTTAGCCACAAGGTATAGATAGGAACTCTCAGGCTGGGGCAAGTGATGCTCTGTTTTCTTGGAGCTTGGGGGGGGTCAACAGTGGGAGGGCTTCTAATGTCCTGGCCCCACTGGTGGACCTCCTGATGGCACTGGTATTTTTGGCCCCTGTGTGATACAGAGTGTTGGACTGGATGGGCCTTTGGCCTGATCCAACATTGGCATCTCTTATGTTCTTATGTTCTTATCTTGCCCTCATGGCCATCATTTTAGATAACCTGGCACTTATGCAAGAATGTCACAATTCCCTGTGGCAGGGAGAAGGATTTTATTCTCCCTAGCTGAACTCAACAAATCATCTCTCTCTCTCTCCCTGTCCACATGACTTCTTGGTCAACCCCAACCCAAAGGAAGGAAGTTAATATTTTCCACCAGGTTCCATGCAGTGGTACGTGTGTGTGTGTGCGCGCATGTTAATTCTGAACATGCCAATTATAGCTTGACTTTTCAAATAAGCTGCCTGCAATTTAGTTAAATGTTTGTATGGGGCAAGGAGGGGCTGGAGGTGAAGAGAGTGCCTATGATCTGCCTTGAAGCAATCCTACCTCTACTTACACAGGGAAAAAAGGGGTTATGCTCAGAATTAATCAGCTAATGCTGAAATCATAAATTAAAGGGAGGGCACACAAAGCTGTTTATTTAAGCTGGAAGAGTTCAGTCATAAAGGTTTCAGGGAAAGGCACTGTGCTTATATGTGAGGATCACTCTACAGCACTTGGGTACACAATGTATTTTTCCAGACATTGTGCTTGGGTTTGGCATCACAGACAATATGGGAAGCTGGCTGAGTTTCAGAGGATACCCACTTGAGTCAGCCATTTTCTCAAGGCTTCAGCACAAAAGAATCATCCTGCTGGATCAGATGGAAGTACTCTGAAACTAGCACTCCACATCCAACAATGGCCAGCTAGGCACTGTGCTTAGGACTGGTGGAGCTGCTTATGATGCTCATGACAGGTGGAGCTGCCCTCTCCTTTGCTGCTTGACTGTTACTGTGTCAACGGCTTCTCCCTGTGGTGATGATCAGTAACATTCTACTGAGCAGAAACAGATGACCCTATAAAGCACCAACCACAGAAACAAACCTTATAACAGAGCAGCTCTGTTTTGTGCCAGCAGTGCCCCATGTTTGAACCCAGAGTGCACCTTGGATTACCTCTTCATGGTTTCTCCATTCTTGTAGAACTTCCTCCTCTAGGAATGTTTGGACCTTCCTCCTCTACAACAGTCCATCGATATAAGATATAGACAACATCAGTTATATACAAATGAGGGGCTCTCTCTCTCTCTCTCTATCACTCACCCCCCCAAAAAAAACCCAACCCTGTTATTACTTGTCTCCAAGCCTTTAGGAATGGGTGGAATAGAAACTGGACTAAAACAAATATGTAAATCCTACACATTTGGAAACTGAAGTCAGAAATTGCTTCTGCACACCTGAAAACGGTCATATGATAAGAGTAATGTTAGTAAGCCCGGTAAGCTTTAATTGACCCATTAAAGCTGTATAACTGTGGATATGGATGGAACAATAGGTTCCATCGGGAGGGGAGCAATATCCATTGCCTTTTTATGTCTGATGTTTTTTTTAAATTCTGCCATTCCTTTTAAAAAGCTAGTTTGACTCTCTTAACTAGAATATCACACTTCTTCTATGTGCCTCCGCATGCACCGCCTTAGAAAGAGGGATTTCCTCCTATGCGGGCATGGAACAGGAATACTTCTTCCATGATGATGCCTGTCAACTGCAGCTTGTGTAACTAATCTTTTTTTTTAATTAAAGAAAATGCAGGGCTATTTTTGGGCAGGAACGCACAGGAACGGAGTTGCGGCTGTCTCCCGAGTTGGCCACGCACAGCAGGAACTCATTAGCACATAGGACACACCCAACAGCAGAAACTCATTAGGACTGGCTACATTAGGGGTGTGTGGCCTAACAGGCAAAGGAGTTCCTGCTACAAAAAAAGCCCTGGGTTTTGACAACAAACAAGGTAAACAGAAGCAAAAGGTAGGTGTGGCTAGATGACCACACTTCTGGTAACATGGGGTGTGGCCTAATATGCTAATGAGCTGTGCTGTCAGGGGTGTGGTCTAATATGCTAATGAGTTTCTGCTGTTGGGTGTGGCCAGTTATGCTAATGAGTTCCTGCTGGGCTTTTTCTACTAAAAAAGCCCTGAGAAAATGTATTGCCCAGTTAAATCACAGACACTTTTTCAGTTGATGAAAAGATTTTCAACTGATGAATGGCTGCATCCCAGATACAAATACATCCACTGGACTGGACCCAACTAGCTTTTCTGCTGGTGAGATGGAAGAAGGTGTCTCCTTTGACAACCACCCAAAAGACTGTGATGGGGATCATAGGACTTGCACTGATAGAAGCCCTATGGGACAGGGGCAAGCAGTAAGGAAGGAAACTGGGTAAGAGTGAGTAAAGAAAACCTGGCCGAATTCAACCTATTCATTCATTCTTATAGCATACAACAAAGTACACTGGATTTTCCTACATTAAAATAATCTTTGTTGAGAAGTTCCACCTGTGAGAGGTGTCAACTTGCCCACAGCTGTCATGTTGATAGCAGGAGGAGGATTTCATCCTAGAGCCCTTGGGTCAAGAGCTATGACACTATTCAGCAAAGTAACCTAGCTTCTTTTTAATAGGACCCCATCTTTCAGACCAACCACAATGACCTTTTCAGCATATCACCCATGCAGGCACAGAAGGTAAGGGTGGTGATGGCACTCTACAGAGCTCTCCCTTCTCAGATGCATCAAAGTGCGAGCATTATTTGTAGCAGCCAAAATCATAACAACATATGGAGGCGTTTTAGACCCCTTCACAAGACTGGTGAATCCAGCCCAGTATTTATTATCTATTCTGATTGACAGCAGCTTCTTTAGGCAGAGGTCTATGCCAGCCCTGCTTCTCAAGACTCTTGCAGCTGGTGATTTCAGAGCCTGAACCCAAAGCCTGCATCATGCAGAGCACGTGCTCTCCTCACTGAGGTCCAGCAACTTGGCCAGTCTTTCTTGTTTATTGGCTTGCCTTTAATGGTTAGAGATAAAGTATTAATTAAGCATCACCTTTTGTTAATTAGCTTTGCCACCCATTTATTTACTTATACAGCACCATCAATGTACATGATACCTTAATGAAGTTAACAGGAAAAAAATCCAAGATCCCTGCCCTGAGAAGTGTCCAGTCAACAGCTAGTGACACACCAAAGAGAAGAGATGGGAAAGGAGGGAAGAGAATTGTAGTGATTTTATACATATACAAATGGGGGAACTACAATGACTGGGGGGTATTGTTTTTCCCTGTACCCCCAACTCCCCACATTATTTTCTCTTCCTCTGTCCTTGGTAGCCCCCATAGCTTCCCATCTTTTCCCTCTCCTGAACCGCCAACCAACCTCCCTTTAGTCCCCCCCCCCCAAATCTTTCGTTTCCCTCCTCTCACAACCTTTCCCTGGAGAAGTCTGGCCAAGTAGCAAAAGTTGTGCAGTAAGTCATATGGCACAGTGGCCAAGTCACACAAGTTGCGTGGCAGTGAGTTTTCCAGAGGCCACTGCCAGGCCTGCCAGTCTATCTATTGGCACAATCACCTTTGATACAGTGAAACCAAAGCTTTGAAGGCTTAACGATGTTGCGTTTGTCTAGATACCCCCAAAATGGCTACCAAAAACTGTAGTCTCATGAGAGCTCAACAGACATTCGTTTTCTAAAGTATTGATACTGTTTCTATTACTGTGGGGAGTTTTAATCCCCCATTTTTGTTTTGTTTCATTTTAAGATTTCAAATTTTTCTGCAAACGTGCACCTGCCCTCTGGTTTGTAAGGAAATCTTCCATCTGTTCCAGTGTGTGGATTTTTTGATCCACATTCTATGGTCTGGTTCAGAATGAGGTATAGGATAGCTGTCTCTCTCTATCTCTTTCATACACACACACAATTTAAATAGGAACTGTAGATTATTATTCCTTCTAACAGCAAACTTTATGGTTGAGTTCCTGTCACAGAAGCAGCAAAAGGGGCCCACTTGCAGACATGGTTTGTGCATTTTGCAGAAAAAAATTGCAAATTAAGAGAGAGAGAGGGATGACACCCTTCTCTCACCCACAAAACCAACCTGAGAAGTGAACATGCTCATTCTCCCTTGTTATATTGAGAGTTTTCTACAGGAACAATAGAAAACAAACAGAGGGATGTTGGTTTGCCCAAGCCCCTAGGAACCTACAGTATTCCACATGAGGGAGATTTAGGGGTGTGTGTGGGAATTTCCATCCTCTCCACCCTAAATCTTTTCCCCAGGGTACTTACAGCCTTGAGCAAACCTATTTCCCTCCTATACCCCTGCAACTCCTTGTGACCCTCAGCTTTTCCTCTCTAATGGCAAGCCGGAGGGCAAGTGCCTCTTGTAGGATCATAGAATCGGGACCACCAGGGTCATCTAGTCCAATCCTCTGCCCAATGCAGAAAATTCACAAATGCCTCCCCCCCATCCCCAGTGACCCCTGTTCCACGCCCAGAAGGTAACAAAAAACCTCCAGGATCCCCCAGCCAAACTGAGGGGATGAAGGGCTACCCATAAGCATGTTCACTAGGAGGCATGAAACGCTGAGGGCAATTGAGTGTCAGTTCCAGAACAAAAGACCCAACAATACACAAAAGGCGGGAAGTTTGCCTGTGCATGAACTTCAGAGTATCCTGAAGGGGGGAAAACTGGGTCAGGAAGAAATTTCCAGTCATTTAACTGAGATTCCTTTTAGGCCGTGTTGGGACTTGTAGAGTTAATAAAGCAAAACAAAAACACTTAAAGAAATAGTATAATTAAAAATCCTTTCCCACTAAGTACCCTGAGGACTGAATGTCTTTCTGAAAAAGGTACCTAATCTAAGGGACGAGCCTCAACCTCTTTCACTCAAAGGAAGTCTGTGGATGATGTTCACCGTGTCATGATTTCAGAATTAAAAATAAAAAGGAATTTTGGCTCTAAGGGAAGCATTTGATGCTTGTTGCAATGTAATAAAAAAAACCCTTGCTAGCATGAGACATGCAGAAAAAGGAGATTGGGGTGAGGGGGAAGAAGAGACACTGATTCACTGGGGAAGTTTTCATGACGTGCAGGACAATGGGTCTTAAATCAAAGGCATACATTATCATGACTAAGCTGACAGATCTGCACTGCAATGCAGAAAGCCGAGAAATATCCCCAACATCTGTGCTGGGAGGCAAAGCGTCGGTGGCTGCACCTTAGAAAGGAAAAGGGATGCTAGAGTGCTTACCTGTTACCTGTGCAACGACTGCTTGAGAGATCCTTCGGTTGGCCAGGAAGGCTTTGATTTCCTCTTTTATCACACTGCTGTCCCTCCTGCCAAAATTGGGGTCACGGGGAGGGAGGGGGTGAAAGAGAAGAGAGGAGAGAAATAAAGAGAGAAAACTAGACCCAAAAAGAAGACTTGTTTATTGGGGGGGGTGGGTGGGTAGGGGGGCTGGGCTATGATCCCTGCCTTGCCAGCAGACATTTCTTTTAATCAGTGCCCTCAGTTGATCAAAGCATCCAAGAAGGAGAATGGATGACTCACGGCCTATATAAATTCATGTAAGCCATATGGAATGCACAAAGTTTCATTACAGGGGGATGAATAAATCTCTCCCGCTAGCACTTGAAAAAGAAAAAGAAAACGGAGGAAGCGGCAGTAGCAGCCACCGCCTCAATCATAAAACAAGGCTCTTGCATGCCGGAAAAACAGTGCAAATGATCATCAATGCTAGCCACGGGTCAGGATTAAGGGTAAAACATCCTGCAACACCCCGGCAACCTCTTCCCACTGCTGGGCAAGCCAGGACGGCAGACCAGAGGTGGCTCATGAGCTGTGTGCTGTGCCCAGGCAGTCCCAAAAGCAGCTCTGCTGGCTCCACTTCTGTACCCCTATCCCATGCCACCCTCCAGTCTCTGGCCATCAAGGAAGGCCTTTTGAGGGGTCATGGAGGGTGTTACAGGGGGCAAATCAAGGCAAGGTAGGAGAAGGGCTGAGGGCAATGTGTCTGCCAGGCCAGGCAGGAAAAGAGAGTGGCACAGAGTGACATAAGCCATTTGTGGGTGTACAGATTACAGAGAGGGAGACTAGGCTGGAAGAGTGCCCTGACCCGGATGGCCCAGGCAAGCCCGATCTCGTCAGATCTTGGCTGCTAAGCAGGATTGGCCCTGGTTAGTACTTGGATGGGAGACCACCAGGGAAGTCCAGGGTTTCAACGCAGAGACAAGCAACAGCAAACCATCCCTGAATATCTCTTGCCCTGAAAACCCTACACGTGGTGATAAATTGTATGTGATTTGATGACACTTTACGCGTGCAAACACGCTCTCTCTCTCTCTCTCTCTCTCTCTCTCTCTCTCTCTCTCTCTCTCTCTCTCTCTCACACACACACACACACACACACACACACACAGAGCTAGGCAGTGGGGAAAGAGGTTTTGTAACAGGACTCCCACTTCTGCTCTGCTCACTGCTGCAGCTTCACATCGTTCATCTGAAGCGAAGATACTAGAGTGCAGGATGGGTAACTGGCAGAAGGGACAGAGCCACAGAAGAGAGTACTCGGTGGCCAGTGGTGGCGGCGGCGTGGCTCTTCAGGTTCAGCATGGTAACTGACGTGAAAGGTTACCACAGTGTAGGGTATTCTTTTGGGTTTCTGCTGTTTCGAATGTTCTGCTGCACATCTGCGTAGTATTCAGGCCATGGTCCTCACAAGTCATGGTCAACACCGAATGGATGATGTTGGCTAAAATCTCAGAACAATTTTGGAGGCTGGATTTCAGGGCCGTCCCATAACTTCCCACTCCTCCCAAAGATGGGCAAAACCAGAATCAATTACGCCAAACAGTAAAAATGTCAGAATAAGGTGACGGAAAAGAAGTGACGCTCACATGCTTTATTTGGATTGTTCATATAGGTTGTCACATTCAGATTTTCTGGGGGCAGAATCTGAATTTCCCAGGTACAGATTTTTTTTTAAAAAAGGACTTAGTGCAGACAGCCTTGGTAATCCCTTCCCACGAACGCTCTTCATCCAAATCATGCAAGTTTTCTTACTCACTGCCTTGTTCTTGGCTCTGGTCACCAAAGCTCATACCGTTTGATATATGACAGTGAAATGCCATTTAAAAAAAAATCTTTAGAACATACAGGCACTGGCAGGGATAAGATGGAAGTGGGTTCCTGTGGTGTTATCATTCCTGTCCTGTTTTACCACTGGACCATGTAGTAAGCAACCAGCCTCCAATCTCACATAAAAGGAAACAAACCTTTTCTTCCAAAATCATAAAAGTGCCCTAATAGCTGGTAACACTTAATCTCGCTGCACATCAGTATCGCGCAATAACATTTAAATTGGCAATTAATCACAATGGATGCAGCACTCCTTGGTGGCGTCACTACAGCAGTCGCCAAAGCAGTGGGGTTTAGTGGTCAGAGTGACAGACTAGAATCCGGGAGACCCACTCCGACACGGAAGGCCACTGGGTGACTTTGGGCCGGTCGCTCTCTCTCTCTCAGCCTAACCTATCTTAAAAGGTTGCTGTGAGGATAAAATGGAGGAGAAGAGACTATGTGGAGAAAGGAAGGGTATAAATGAAGCAAACCCCCCCCCCCCCAGGATGGTCATCCAACATTAGACAGTAGATTGTGCTCCAGAAGGAACTGCAAGCTGGTTGGGAATCACCCTTGAAACTGGGGTGCTTCGACCAGGGTTACAAAGGTAGAATTCTGTGATTTGGGAATAAGGGCATGGAGGCTCTCTCGGAGAGCCCCAAGTGATCCTTAAAGGGGACAAATAGTTTGCTTTGGGATAGTCTAAGTCTATTCAGAACAGCTTTGCTCACCTCATCAGCTCCTCCACTTTGTCATCGACATCCAAGTCCTCCTCAGAGGCTTCGAAGCTGTACGATCTCTGAGCCATGCTGTTGGCCAGCGGGTAGCGGGTGGGTGACATCTTTCCGTTGAAGGCGGACAACCTCTCGTTACTCTCCCTCCCATTCTGATTGGTAGTGCAAGGCTGTGGGGAGGTGTCGTAACTGTTGCTAGGCGACGGGGACATCCCAGAGTGCTGGGTCTGCGTGGAAGCTGTGGCTGTGGAGGAAGACGCTGGGACGTTGTTGGTGCTGTTGCTACAGGATCCGCCGCTGGCCCCATAAGCGGACCGCCTCCCAAACTTGTCGCTATGCTCCTGGTCAAGGCGGTCGAAGGTTTCCAGGGCATGGAGGATTTCGTGCCGTGTCATCCCTGTACGCCTCAGGCGCTGAAGCAGGTCTATCTGCTCTATGGTGAATCTGGGTTCATCTGTGTAGTGAAACATGGTTTCCAGCAGGCTAGGGAAAAGAGCAGGAGAAAAGATGAAGAGACTAGCACAATTCACTTCCTTTTACAGCTGCCTCCGGTACACATACAGTCCCTATTCCCAATCTAGTCCCACTTCAGCCACGGAGATTCAAACAGCTCCACACTTAAGTAGAAGACATTTAATGCAACTTTGGAAGTTACTCAGATGTTCAGAAACAGAGGGGCCGTAGCTCAATAGTACAGTATCTGTTTGGAATGCAGAAGATCCCAGGTTCAATCCCTAGAATCTCCAGTTAAAAGGATCAGGCAGTAGGTGAAGCAAAAGACCTTAGAGACCACTGGAGAGCCTCTGCAATCAGAGTAGAAAATACTGATCTTAACAGACCAATGGCCTGATTCAGTATAAGAAAGTTTCATGTGCGTCCAAAATGCTTTTAAAAAATTACAAGCACAAAAAAGTAAGCAATACAGAATTAATGATAAATAAAAAATTAGCAATGTTACAGCCTATAAAATAATTCTTATAGCCTTTGCTGTTAAGGCTTTCCCCCATTATAATATAGCATTCTTTATAATAAATGTTAAAACATTATTGAACATTGTCCTGAAATCTCATATTCCAATGTTTCTTAAAGGAAATTAATTTTTCTACAAATGTCAGCTGATCCACCCCCCCCAATTTTTAAGAGTACATCCATGTAGACTTTTATAAAAGCGCTTAACCAAATTCTATCAAAGAAGGAGAATCTGATTTTTCCCCCTACAAGAGAATGCAATACATATTTTACCAGTGGATAAAATTTGCTACTAGTTCCCTGTCTCGGATTTTCACCCCTGGGCTAGCCTAACTGCCGAAGGAGGAACGACGACGAGAAGGAAGCTCTGCAGGAGCAGGAAGTCTCCAGAAGAGCCAATCAGAAGACAGCAAGGACATAATTTGAAATTGTGGGCAGTCCCTAATCTATCTGTGCTAACTACCAGTCCTTCAGCTGTCCCCCTGTAGGGTGATCTTCAGATCTTCTTCATAAGGCTGCACTATAGAACTTGCATATTCCAACAGAAGAGACCCGGGTTTACACTGCAAGCCCTGTATCCTGCATGGCAGTTGTGAAGAAGGCAGGGCTGCTTCCCCACTCATTCAAACTTCCAAATTCAAAAGGCGATTATCCAGATGATCCCTTGATGTTCAGATGAATGGTAAAACACAACAAGGATCGCACAAATTATATCCACAGTTGGAGTCCAGTTAAGTTTTTTCCCCTCAACAAGCATGTTTCCAGTGATAGAAGCAGGGCATTTTTTGTAGAAAAAGCCCAGCAGGAACTCATTAGCATAATAGGCCACACCCAACAGCAGAAACTCATAAGCATATTAGGCCACACCCTGACAGCACCGCTCATTAGCATATTAGGCCACACCCCATTTACCAGAAATGTGGTCATCCAGCCACACCCACCTTTTGATTCTTATTCTGTTTATCTTGTTTGTTGTCAAAACCCAGGACTTTTTTTGTAGCAGGAACTCCTTTGCATGTTAGGCCACACACACCTAATGTAGCCAATCCTAATGAGTTTCTGCTGTTGGGTGTGGCCTATTATGCTAATGGATTCCTTGCTGGGTGTGGCCAACTCGGGAGCCAGCCGGAATTCCGTTCCTGTGCGTTCCTGCCAAAAATAGCTCTGGATAGAAGTAAGCAAAGGCTGATTACTATCATTAAATGAAAATGATTATGTTATTAGGATATGGGAAAAGGAACATTCCAGCTAAAGATATGGGGTAGTATCCAAATGCCACTTTAACGGGGGAAGGGTGGGGGGTTTTGGTTTTTTTTTTGCTAGTTCTCCACCTCCCACTCTACTTTCTGAAAGGCTGGGGGCAGGGGAGCCTCAGGAACAGAGGGGTGGGGGATTGGAGGGGGTATGGGTAAAAATGGAGCCCTCCTTCGGCTGCCCTTTGAGTCCTGGCTCATGAAATTTATTGCTGTTTTGTTTACAACTGCCAAAACTGGAGAACACCGGTAATTAGAAACTGAAAAAACTTCCAAAAGTTAAGAGAAATGTCTAGAAGGGAGTTTTAAATCAAGCATTCTATGAACAGCAGAAGGAATATGGAAGTATAAATCATTTGCAGGAAAAATGATCACCCTTCAGTTACCTATTGGAATAAGATATACTCATCTGAGTGGAGAAATTTGAATGTACCAGTCAGTAGATTTTTTTTATATAGATTTATGTTTGCTACCTTTAAAATGTATCACTTTTTAAAAAATAAGTAGAATTTCTATGTTGGAAACTTGGTGAATATTGACTATTGCTGGGAATTCTTAAGGTTTTAAGAGATGCAGTGGGAAAGGCTGAATATTTGGGTTACGAGGCTCATGTTGTCCAACAGTGACATGGGAAGTGTCTCTTCACTAGGAATCGATGATGTTAGAATGGCTTTTAGGAAGCACACGGTCAGCTCTGACATTTACCAGTAAGTCTCTGAATTTTCTCATAAGTCTTTCAGACTTAACCAGTAAATGCCACCATTACCCAAAGTACTTACATCTTTTGTTGCTCTCTCTCTCACACACACACAAACACACACACCCTTCCTCATGCACAGACATCTTGTGTTCAGATGAATTTGTTTATCCCGCTTTCTTAAGGCGGTTCATGACAACACCATTAAAAAACACATTTCAATAAAATATAATATACTCAGCATAGAAAGACGCAATCATTTAAACAGCGGCAGATAAGAAAACAGTCTTGTATCATTAAAAACAAGAAGCAGCATTTTAAAAAAAACCAAAAAACCAAACCAGTACAATGCAAGTCACAAACGAATGGCGAAAGCATGAACAGCAGCAGCCATCAAGAAAAGGGAGGGGAGCTCCAACAAGATGCCTGGGAAACACAGTATTTTTACCCGGTACATAAAAGCTCGAGGGGTGTCCGGCTGTCCTCAACCAGAGCCAGGGCAGAAAACGCTCTGGCCAAATAACATCTGCACCCTGCAGGACTTGTTACAGTCCCACCACAGGGCCTGTAAGGCAGAGATGTTCTACCAGGCATTCAGTCGCCTCCTTCTGGCATCCCCATACTGTCTATAAGCCGCCCTGAGCCTGCCTTGGCAGGGAGGGCGGGGTACAAATTAGACAAATAAATAAATAAATAAATAAATAAAATCCACACACACACACCGTGAGGCAGTGGCACTGTTGAAATTTTTTAACACCATCTTTTTAGATCATTTATTGTATTTTTACCAGTTTTAAATTTTAATCCTGTACTATGTATTATTATGTTGTAAACAGCCCTGAGCCCTGCTTTGGTGGAGGAGGGCGGTTACAATCCAATAAATAAATAAATACGTTTGGGGCCAAGTGAATAGTGAAAAGGTAGACTTTTCCACCAGTGAGAGGTCAAAACGGAAGAGGCCCCATCTCTGGTTGCCCTCACGAGGGCCATCCAGAGTCCCCTCTAAAAGATCATAGGTAAAGGTTTCCCTTGCTCGAGAGCCAGTCGAGTCCGACTCTAGGGTTGCGGTGCTCATCTCCGTTTCCAAGCCGAAGAGCCAGCGCTGTCCGAAGACGTTTTCCGTAATCATGTGGCCGGACTGACTAAACGGCAAGGCGCACGGAACGCTGTTACCTTCCCACCGAAACGGTACACAGGGGTCATTTCGTAGAAAAAGAGCTAGGGGAACTCATTAGCATATGCCACACCCCCTGACATCACCGGAAGTGTGTCATAAGGCCACACCCCCTGAATGCGCTTGCCCGCTTCGGGAGAGGGGATCAAAGTGTAATACAAGCCTCCTCCGAGACTTTATCACACCAATCTCAACTCTCTCTTGGGTCTTGATGCCTGCCAGTCATTCCCCCTGCCTGGGGGAAGCCGCGTTGGACCAAAATGCAGTCCAAACTGCTGTAAGGAACACCCGTCCACCCTGAGCACTTACAGGGTGCGTCAAATCGCCATTTTAGCGCGACTGGAAACAGGGGGCGGGGCTTCCTCATATGCCCCGCCCCCCGCACCTCACCCGGGGGGACGGCGATCCCCCGCGATCCCCCCCGAATCGACCCCTGGCGGTACCTATTTATAAAACATCATACACATACTCTATTGAACAATATTTGGCAAAAGGTAACACAGACAGTCAGCTACTCCACATCGCCGATAAAATCCAAATGTTGAACAGATTTGGAAAAGCAAACAGGGGCCTAGCTGCAACTTCAAGTAAGGACATCAACAGGCCTGGAGAAAAAAAAGTCCTGTCCTTTTAACAGAGGATTAATGTGGAGAAAGGGGCAACTGAAGCTGTTTTTGACATGGAGGCAAATAACTTTACCTGGTAAATAACACCCCACCAAGTCTCCCTTAAAGGGGCAGGCATTTTTTTCCTCTCCAGGCAAGTCCTTCAAGCCTCTCAAGTTTTTATTCCCGCATGGGATTTCACAGGCTAGAATCCACTTTGTCAGCAGCATGCAGCAGGTCCTCATGAGGCATTCATTTATATGAGGTTATGAAATAAACAAAGAGCAGGGTCAAGGGGGCATGAAATTTAGGAAGTACAGAGTGAAATGTAATGATGTTAAAAATTCAAATGCAATACAGTATAGAGGCCGTTCACAACAATCGCAGCTGATGAGCTCCCTAGTTTTGACAAGCTAGTTTCACATTGGTAATGGCTAACATACTTAGCACTGCTAATGACTAAGGAATCCTAAGGAACTGATGATCAAGAGGTCTAACATAATGTTCCCCAAATGCCTGAAAGTCTTTTGCAATTATAAGCATTAGCTATCTTAGCAAAATATGGGACTCATCCTCAGCCATTATAGATGCTGGCAAAAATAGCAAAGGCACCAGTTGTGAATAGTCTTGGTAGTTTTCTTGACAATCAACATTACATCATTAAATTTTACCCTGTGCTTCCTCCATTTCATGCCCCTTTGACCCTATTGTTTGTTCTTTTGTAACCTCATATACCTTGGCTGCCCACTGCCTAGAGAAAACAGCATAGAGTTGCTAGGTCCCCTTGCTGTTATGGTGGGAGGATTTGGGGGGGCGCTCTGGGGGTGAGCGGGACATCGTGTGCGACATCCCTGTTTGGGGGTGGGGTTTCCCCCAGTGGCTGGCAGTGGATCAAAACCCCCCAAAGTGAGGGTACCCCCGCTGGGACCTGGCAATCCAAAAACAGCATCCTGTCCCATTAACAGGGGCTTTATGGGATACTGCTTACCAGATGATGTTACCTACCTCCCTGCCGCGAAAAGCTTCACTTGTCAATTTCCACACATTAAGCTTCAGTTAAAAGGACAGGATGATTTTCTCCAGGGCTGGTGACAACTGTAAGGCCTGCCTAGCAAGATCTTACTACATGTGTTTGACAAAAATGGGCAGATATGTTTAGTCCACCTATGTTTATTCTTCTTCGGATGCCACCCTGCAAATAGACAAGATCAACAACCACCCGTACATTTCATGTTGCGGCCCCCCATCTTGTGGAATGGCCTGCCTGAGAAGGTCAGGAAGGGTCCCATGCATTTGTCATTCCACAAACTACATATAAAAGTAACAGGGCTGTATTGTAAAGGAATGGTTCAAGAAGGCATGTTGTGAAGGGAATGGGACTGTGGCATATACCACTATGTGTACATGGTGTTATATGTCTTCAGCTTTCACTGCTTTGCTTTTCTATCTACATAATACTATTTTCTGCTTTGTTTAACATATCATACCTAAGACTTCATACTTCGTTTCAGACTAGCGTAATTCTATCCTATTACATTGCTTATTAATTCTCCTGTCCTATTGACTGTATCGACTTACACTGAGTTCAGAAATCCGCCTTGAGTCTTGGTGAGAAAGGCAGACTATGAAAATAGTAAATAAAATTAATACACAGACAGGCAGCTGTTTATTTTTGCTGCCATTAATGTTTTTCATTTAAACATATTGATTTTAGGCACTTTTAACCAGCTTTCTTCTGTTCAATGTGGACTCAAAGCAGCTGACGATGTCAAACCCCCCCCCCCCCGAAATCCATAAACATACCCCTCTGGAATTATTCCCATGGAAGACTGAGAAAATGTGACCCATTACAGTAGCTGGGCTAAGTCCGGCAGTGACTCCAGCAATAAACCAGGTCAAATTCCTCCTGCAATTGCTCCCTGAGTTTTAAACAGGGCAATTTACAAAGCAATTCTCTAATCAGACTTTTAAGAATAGTGTGATACTCCTTGTTAATTAAGGGGCATGCATTCCAATTAACGGTTTATCACTGGATAATGTTTGTAAGTCCTTATAAAACTTCCCCCAACTCCTTTAAGTGTCTGTTAATTTATTTTTTCAGGGGCAATAGCCCCCCCCCCCCCGCAACCAGACATGCAGGGTAATCCTAAACATGCAGTAGACTCACAGTGAATCTCATTCCCTAAGCAAGTGCTCACAGTAGATCCACTGAACATCATTCAGTGATCATTAGCAGAACTAACAGGCTTGGAGGCTGAGTGGGGAGATGTGGACCTTCAGCACAGGCAGCCAGAAGAGCCTCTCCCTAGTTTAGGCCCTCCTCCTCCTCCTCCAAAGATGTCATAATCTTTCCCTGGAAGGCCAGATAATGAAACTGAAGCTCAAATACTTTGGCCACCAAATGAGAAGGGAGCACTCACTGGAGAAGACCCTGATGCTGGGAAAGATTGAAGGTCAAAGAAGACGGGGACGGCAAAGAATGAGATGGTTAGACAGTGTCATAGATGCAACAAACATGAAATTGAGCAAACTTCAGAGGACAGCGGAAGACAGGAGGGCCTGGCGGGAGCTGGTCCATGGGGTCGCGAAGAGTCGGACTCGACTGTGCAACTGAACAACAACAACAACAAAAAAGGACACAGAGGCAATGAAAACCTGTGAAGCAGATGATCCTGGCTTGGGAGTGCTTATCAAGGGAGTCACTTGTCAAGGAGATCTGGGGACTGGGTCACACTGCCCACTTTCCAAAGGGTCCGGAGAAGAAACATTTTGTACAGTTACCACAACTGCCTCCCTTATTCACTTTGCTAGATTCACAAGCGGAAACTTCTTGTCATAACTGCCCTGGCTTACCTAGCACCGTTCAGGCTACAATTGTTCAAAGCAGACACGTTAGGCCTGCCAAGCTGCAACCCCCGAGTTCTGTTTAGAAATGCAAAACGGGACTCCACAAATGCAGAAATCCGCCGAGCACTTTCGATCAAAGCGATGACAGTTAATAAGAACAGCCCGAGACGTCTGAAAATAAATCCAGCATAATCAAACGCTTGCCGCCACACGACTTATACAACCCGGGCCAAGAATGGAATAGCAGCACATTATTCTTGTGAGCGTCCTCAAGTCCTTCAGGTTCCTAATGCCAACAGCAGAGTCAATGAGCCTGCATAAAACTACTATTCCAGAGGGCGGCTCATCAGGCATCACACAGAACCAGGGTCCAAGTTTACAGATGCACAACAGTCAAACCATGAATCAAAGGCTGCTTGTCTGCTTTCGTCCCCCCCAGGTGCTTAGCACTCCAGAGGCAGAGCTATAGCTGTAAGTATGACCCATCAATTCACACATCGCACAACAAACCACAGCTCACCAACATCTCTTCAAATCATGATTTCTGGTTTGCCAGCTGATCACAAACCATGATTCAGACATCACCACCATAGCTGAAGAGTCGGTTTTTATACCCCACTTTTCTCTACCCAAGAGGCCTCAAAACGGCTTGCAATCTCCCTTCCTTCCTCTCCCCATAACAGGCACCTTGTGAGGTAAGGTGAGAAAATTCTGAGGGAACTGTGACTGCCCCAAGGTCACCCGGCAGGCTTCACATGGAGGAGTGGGGAATCAAAACTGGTTCTCCAGATTACTCTTAACCACTGCACCATGCTGGCTCTTCCTTCATCATGATTAAGTAATATAAATAAAAAAGGAGTACAGGATATTAATGCATTCAAGGAAGCTTTATGTGTGAAGTCCAGTTCCCTTCAATCCTCTGCTTGTGGTCAGAACTGTCACCAGGGGGAAGGGATAATACAATGATGACACTTTGACTGCCCCAGAAAAGATCTGTGTCTCAGCAGCTGAGGTACATGTGTGAGTGAGAGACAGAGAGAGAAACCCTTCTCTGCTCCACTAGCGAGAACTGGGTAAGCCCCTTGTCTAGAGCACGGCAAGGGCCTCCCCCGCCTCACCCCCACCTCTACATTAAACACAGTAAGCGGCTGGCCCATGGGGGGAAAAGCTTAGCATAAAAAGTCTCTCCGAGTGAAGATCTAATTTTAAAAAAAACATTTATTCCAAGCAACATACAGAGATCAACAAAAAGGTGGGGGAGGAACCCAGGGGAAATACAGAATTGAGAAAACAAAATCAAAAGTACAGTTTCTACCAATTCCAAAAAGTTTCAAGGGCTCTCTAGTCTTCACGCCTGCCTTGCAGTCATCACAGGACTGCAGTGATCATAGAATCATAGAGTTGGAAGGGACCTCCAGGGTCATCTGTTCTAAACCCATACCTCAAAGGGCTCCGAGTAGGGAATGTAAGGGTTTTGACGCTGTGACAGCATGAGATGCTTCCCACAGTCATCAGGCAATGGAGCCAGCTAGTGGGGGGAAAGGAGGAGGGATTCCCTTGGACGACCACCAGAAGACTGTGCAGGGGAACCTAGGACCTGCTTGAACAAATGCCCTGTGTGTGTGACCAGGGGCTCCAGCAGCAAGTGTTAGTGGAAGAGACTGAGAAGAAAAGCTAGCTGGATCCAACTCAATGTCTAGACATTTTCTTCAGCTAGCAAGCAAATTCCAGCCTTATCCTACCCATCCCTGGGGTTCCTCACAAGTTATAACATCCCACAAAAGTAACAATCCTCCATGTTTCCCTCATGGGCACAGACACACTGCAGTGAACTACAAACTGCTTCTGTGGCTGCTCTGAACTTTTAAAGCTGCCTTCTACCAAGTCAGACCATTGGTTCATCCGGCTTGAAACCTGCCTACTTGGACCAGCAGCAACACTGCAAGCCTTCAAGGCAGGAGTCTCGGTCCTGCTACTGAAAGGCTTTCTAAACGGAGGTCCTGCACATACAAAAACGTGGGCCCTACTTGCATAAATGATGTAAATTGCAGAGATTTGAATCTCCATATCAATTTTGCATTACCATACCCAGAACTGAACTTAGTTGGAGTTGCCACTGGATTCAACCTTAGTCCTCACAACAGTTTGTTAATTCTTGTATTTGTATGCCAATTTGCTGCCATTCACAGGTCTAACCAACTTTTTAAATCCAGCCTCAGCTGTACTTATCCCCCACTTACTTAAGCATCTTGACTCTAACTAGCCCTTCCTGGGAACTAACCCCGTCCTCTCTCTACCTATACGTAAGGCTTGAGGAAAACTGTTTCAATGTATCTGACGAAGTGTGCATGCACACAGAAGCTCATACCCAGAGTTAAACTTTGTTGGTCTTAAAGGTGCTACTGGACTCAAACTTTGTTCTGTTGTTTCAGATCAACACAGCTACCCACCTGAATTACTCTGTTCCTGGTAGTCATGAGGAAAGAAAAGGAGATACCAGAGTGTCTTGTCTCCTAGCCACTGACTGAATTCAGCTTCCATTTCTAGGTAGGTTTCCCACAGGACAACTATTTATACACTTGCAACCAGTGTTTCCTCTAAGCTGAGTTAGTGTGAGCTAGCTCACAGTTTTTTAGCCTCCGGCTCACACATTTTTTGCCTTAGCTCAGGAGGGATGGCTCCAGAGCAAACTAATTTATGCAGTAGCCAAATTGCTTGCTCACAACTTTAATGCCAGTAGCACGAAGTAGAATTTTCGCTCGCAATACTCTACAGCTTAGAGGGAACATTGCTTGCAAACCCACCCACCCCCCGCCATCATGAGAGCTAAAACCTTACTCTGTTGTGGGTTTTTTTTAAAGGCCAGATGCCAGCCCTGCTTTAGACACTGAGTGTGCACAAATAAGGAACACGCACATACCTGGACACAGTTAATACTCTCAACATGTTTCATACATTGCATTTTTTTGTTTACTTAACACCCCCCCCCCAAATGCTGAATGAATTTGATGAATTCCATGGATAAGTTTAAAGATCTAAAAGAAAGGCCTAACCAAAAGTGTATATGCTGCAAATTTTTAAAGCATGAAAGGCTGCACAAATATGGCAGGTTATGTTTCACATAGATCAGCTCTTGGGAAACCATTTCCCATTTTATTTATCTGTTGGACACCTCCTGGGAGTCTACTGCAGAATTCTGTTGCAGAGGATTTGGGGACATTTGGGGGGGTGAACTTTCAGAAGGACTCGTGTCAGTTTGTAAGGGTATAACTCAGCATCGTAAAAACACAAGAGCCGTGTTTGATCGGACCAGAAGCCCACAGAGTCAGGCATCCTGTTTCCCCACAGTTGGCCAGCCACATGCCATTAAGAAGGGCCTGAAGGCAGCCTCTCTCCCTTCCTACTTTCCTTTCAGCAATCAGCTTTCTAGACAGCATAACATTATCCTGACCTCCTTGCAAGAACTCCTAGTGGTATATGTGGCTCTCCACCCCTCCATTTTATCCTCACAACAACCGTTTGAAAGAGAGAGTGAGTGAAGAGAGTGAGTGAACCCCCCTGTGAACTTCATAACTGAGTGGGGATTTGCTCCAGCCTTTCTTGGAGGATGCTAACATCCTGGATCCCTTCCAGTCCAGCTTTCGCCCTGCTCATAGGACACAGATGGTGTTGGTCACTTTGGTGGATGATCTCCAGAGAGATCGAGGCAGTTCGGCGCTGCTGATTCTTTTTGATCTGTCAGCGGCGTTTGATACTGTTAACTATGAACTGTTGACCCGCTGCCTTTCCAATGTGGGGATCCGGTGACTCGCCTTACAGTGGCTGGCCTCCTTTCTTCACGATTGGGGACACAGGGTGGTGCTGGGGGGGGGAGTTGTCTTAGTGGCACTCACTTGGATATGGTGTGCCACAGGGAGCAATTCTCTCCTCAAAGTTATTCAACTTCTATATGCGCCATCTGGCCCAGACTGTTCGGAGGTATGGGTGGGGTTGTCACCAATATGCAGATGACACCCAGATCTATCTACTGATGGACAGCCACCCAGACTCTACCCCTGAAAATCTGGACAGGGCGTTACAAGCCGTGGTTGGATGGTTACAACAGAGCAAATGGAAATGGAATCCATGGAAGATGGAGGTCCTGCAACTGGGTCTTGGAGATCCTGCAACTGGGTACTGGCCTCCCAGCCTTTGATGGGGCTCTGTTGGTGCTGGCACCAAAGGTGAAGAACCTTGGGGTGTTCCTGGATGCCTCACTGACTATGGAGGCCCAGGTCACCACCACTGTCAGGTCTGCCATTTTTCATCTGAGGCAGCTCAGGCAGTTGGCCCCATGCTTTACCCCTCGTGATGTGGCTGTGGTGACCCATGAAATGGTCGCTTCCAGATTAAATTATTGTAATTCTCTCTATGTGGGGCTTCCCTTGACTCTGCTTCGGAAGTTGCAGCTAGCGCAGATGTTGCTGCCTGTGAGGACTCATATCTGCCTGGTGCTGTGTGACCTGCATCGGCTGCCTACTGAATACTGGATCCGTTTTAAGGTGTTGGTGCTTACCTTTAAAGTCCTATACGGCCAGGGGGCTGCATATTTTCGAGACCGCCCCTCCCCATATGAGCCCCGTAGAACACTGCATTCTATGAACCAGCACCTCCTGGTAGTTCCTGGCCCTAGGGATGTCCAACTTGCCTCAACTAGGGCCAGGGTTTTTCTGTTTTAATTTGTAAATCAAATCTGCATTAATTAGTAGCCGCCCTGAGCCTACAATGTGGGGAGGGCGGGATATAAGTCAAATAAATAAATAAATAAGCAAGCAAGCTTAGGTCTCCTTAGTCCTCATCCAATACTAACCACTACACCACACTGACTGCCTCGAACCTGGAACCTACTATCTTGGCTAATCCCTACAGATCAACCTACTGCCAAAGAATCTTTTCAGGCCAGCTTTCTTGACCTTAAGTGGCCTGTCTGTTGGAGGAAGAGCCCCCTGAGCTGGGGAAGGACTTCTTAGGCTGAAGGCAGGCTTCAAACTTTGCTCAGTGGACTGGTGGGATATATGTCGATGTCATTTTCCCAGGTGTTCGGCAACAGGGAGCACTTTTAACCTGATCTTCCCATTCTGTTCATTTTTATCTGAGCCATCATTTTCATATATGTTACGACTATTGGCTGCTCTATTGTTGTTCAGATATTGGTGGTATTACTTGTTCTGAACTTGTTGATTGTGCTGTTGTCTTTATAGTTTTATTGGTTATTGGTTTTATTGGTTTTTATAACTGAAATCTTGTTTAATGTTTCTGCGAATCTCCTTAAGAACTTTGCCTAGGAACTTCAATTTTTTGATTCATTAATTTCACATTCTGTGAAGCAAAGTACTCTATTTTGTCTATCATTAGTCTACTGCCAATCAATCTTCTTGGGCAACCAGAAGTTCCCACATTATGGGAGAGGGAGAGGAAAAAAGTCTGTCTGTTCATAATTTCAAAGGCCCCCACCATGCTCTCCACCTCTAACACCAGAATTCATTGAACAGCAGGACAGGGATACAGGTGTCCCATTTACTTTTAAATAACCCAACAATGAGATGAAGGAGAAGGAAACAATTGCTTGGTTTTGATTTGAGCAACAGTTATTAGCTTTGTTCTCACAGAAACTGCATCTTGCCTTTTCACTTCTCACATACTATCACCCATCTGGTCTCATTCCCATGGATTAGACAGCATGACAGGCTCGACCAGCTAGAAACACAATCATTTTTTTTCTTGTAGGGATGTCGGTGACTCCGTGGTGTGAACGGGGTCCAAGGCTGGGATCCATTGGTTTGCGACAGTTTGTGCGCTCAGAGTTCTTCAGGCAAAGAAGGAAACTGAGGTGTGCCATATTGGCTGCTATGGTTCTCTGGCGGTATGAAACAATAGAATTAAGAACCAGAAAGGTTAAATGGATACAAATTAGGAGGCCCAATGTTAAAATCAATAAATATATAAAATAAATATTACAAATGATATAAAAACACATGTATTTATTACAAATTAGTTTAAACACAGCTATAGACCCAAATACAGCCTCAATAAGAATTTCAAATTGTACAATATGCACAACTAGGACCTTATGCAACACTAAAACAGAAACGTTTCAGCCTACTGGCCTTCTTCAGTGGTCAAGCATAAATGTTGCACATAGGCTCAATTATTGCAATACTAATATTAATCAATATAGGACCAAGTGAAAATTGTGTTCTGATAAATATCAGTAACTCAAGGCAAAGATGTACTATAAAGGCCTCATATGACATTGCCTTGTGTCCAAATTAGAGATGTAAAATTTCCAGAAATTTTGAAGCTCGGAAAAAAAAACGTTTTTTTTCGGGGGGAAATGGAAATTTTCGGAAAAGTTGAAAAAATGCTACATTAGCATTTCTTTTGTCTCTTCTAGATTGAAAGTCATTCTGTTACTTTAGGAACATAAAATATGACTATGGACATTTTTACTTGGCATGAAATTATCACAACTAGCATATTAAAAATATAGTGTATCCAAACAATTATTTCAAACAGAATACCCACCCACATGCAAAAAGAAAACTGAAACTTTTTTATTTTCTTCTGACAATCGCTCCTCCTAAAGGAAGAAATGCATCTTGTTCTTGCATTGGAGGGTTCAGTTTGTAACCTAGGACTTACTTGTCCTCAGTGCACAGAAATTAGATCAATCTGATACCATATATATATATTTTAGAAATGATTTGGAAAATCATTTGAACACCTTGTCTTAAAATATTTTATTCATCATGTTAAAATAAAACGTTCCATAATCATTTTTTTTTCTTTTTTCAATTTTTCCAATTTTTTGGAAAAAAACAAAAAGGCTTCAGGAAAAAAACGGGGGGGAAACGTTTTTTCCCCGAATTTTCCCGGGTTTTTTCTGGGCCTTCACATCTCTAGTCCAAATCAGGTACAGATAACCAAAATGGTATTTCAATTGTGTACCCTCCTATTTTAGTCCAGGAGATTCAATTCCAAAAGCAACATGGAGCCAGTGTAATGAAATAATGTGTAGAAGGCCAGTAGGCCAAAACGTATCTGTTTTATAGGTTCATATAAGGTCCTAATTGTGCATATTGTACGATTGGGCCCCCTAATTTGTACCCATTTAGCCTTTCTTGTTCTTAATTCGGGGGGGGGGGGCAGATTCAAGTGGCAAGTGACTCCCACTGGCTGTTCTCCAGCAGCCAGCCCCAGCCACAGACGACTGGGACAGTCAGTTAACTGCCACCTCTTCCCAGTACAGCTATCTACACCCCAACTGTGACCTGGAGAGGAAGGGAATTGGAAGAGACAGAGCTCTGTGTCATGTAAATGACATAGCATTGCCAACCTCCAGGTGGTTGATGGAGATCTCCTGGAATTACAACGGATCTCCGGGTGACAAAAATCAATTCCCCTGGAGAAAAATGGCTGCTTTGGAAAGTGGGCTCCATGGCACTGTACCTTGCTGAGGTCCCTCTTCTTCCCAATCCCCACCCTCCACACCACAGGCTCCAACACCAGAATCTCCAAGTATTTCTCAACCCGTTGGCAACCCTAATTTGACACACATTGACATGACCACTGGCAGCAGGTCTCTAGTTATTCCTAAATTTCAAAAGCAGACATGGATGTGCAAAATGCTTTATAGCTCCTCAGAAAAAGCCTAGCTAGGGACAGTAAAGAGGGAAACTGAACTTGAAGAATTCATGGCTTAGTGGAGCCTTGAATCCAGGGAGCTGCAGTCCCGCATTGACCACTATCTCTGCTTGGCCTTACAATTCAGTTTGTTCTGCACTGAGCGTCAGAGTGGCCCAGTGCTCAGGTTCAAATCTGTTCTGAGCCATGGACTCACTGAGCAATGGTCTTCTGGAGCAACACAATAACTCCCAAGCCACCTGTAAAATAAGAATATTCGAAAAAAGCAAATTTTAGACTGCTTCCCTCCCCCAAATAAAATAAAATTGAGGATTGTTAACATAACAATAAAATAGACATGAAAAACACATTTGACACTAGAAGCCCAATGGAAACAAGCAGGTAAGTCATTAGCCACACGTTAAAAACAGGGTAGCCAAAGAGACAGCCTTTGTGGCCCATCTCCACCAGGTTTTGCAAAATTAGCAACAAAACTTCCTTGAAGGTGTGAAGCAAAATCCAAAGAGGCTTCTCCCATAGCCAGAACAATATGGTGACTCATGCATTTGCCCCTCCCCCCACTCTCTTTAAACTGGATTACATCTAGTTCTATTTTTGAACCAACAGAGGGAAGAAAATGGGCCACTGTACTTACACCACTGGAAAAGTTCTCAGCATACTTTACATGGGGAGAGGAAATCAGAAAGCCTCTTGGAGGTCTTCGGTGCTAGTTACCATTCTGAAATGGATAAGTGGAATATGTCTTAACATGAAAGATAATAAACAGTTCTTATCTCATGCAACCTAGGTCACATTTATTTTCTCTGGTTGTGCTGGAATCCCGCAAACCCCAAGCATCTTCTGGAAATGATGGGAGGTGGGTTGTTTTTTTTTTAAATTTAGACTAGAACAGTGTTGCTGGGATTGAGCAGAAGATTATTTAATTTGAAAATGCTAAATATTATCAGGATATTATTTACATAACATAAATGGTGTATACGTTGGACTCTGTTGGACTGCAACTAGGGGAGAGTCTGGGTGCAAAACCCCACTCTGCCTTGATACTTACTTGGTAATTGTGGACAATACACTTAGTAGCGTGGCCAACCTCACAGAACTGTTCTGAGAAGAAAAACTGGGGGGGGGGGATGTATGTTGCCCTCACGCAGGGTGGTATCTCTCCTTATATATAATTGAATAGTGGGTGCCAAAGTTCTAATTCTAAAATGCACTCCCTTAGTGTATGGCTGATGGCACTGCTCCTCAGCATATATCGCCACCAATCAGAAGGCAAAGCCCGGGTTCCGCCCACACCACAACTGCTGCGACAACCTGGTCTTTTGCATATGGAAGCTGATTGGACTTCAGTCCATTCCACACCTCAAACTCCCCCCCCCCCGCAAGGCAGTTGGAGTTTTCAGTTGCATAACATACCTCATAGGGGAGAGGAGAATGGGTAACAATGGTTACCACTCTCCAGGTGAGGGCTACAGATAACTCAAACATACAAATGCTCTTCAGGTAGCAGAGATCAGTCCCTCTGGAGAAAACAGTGGACTCTGTCATTAAACCCTGCTGAGGTCGCCACAGGAAACTGACACTGTTTGCCCAAAGCCAGAGCACTCCCCCGGAGCCTCTTTCTAGATCCCGTTGTATTTATTTCCGCAACGGGCATTATTTCTAGTTATTAATAAATGGAATAAAATATTGTATTGAAGTATTGTATGACACTGTTTTTGTTGTTATGACATTGTTTTTGTTGTCATCTGGTCTGAACTTCCAAGATGTTTTCTTAGAAAGAACTGATCCAAGCCAATGATGTGATGCTGTAAGCACATGAGGCCAATGCCATTTTGGTTGATATTATTATTAACGAGAGCTTCATATCTAGCTCTTGAGGAAGCCTCAGTAAGGGATGTGCATTTGAGTATTTCTGATTCAAAACAGTGCCAGAAATTCCAGTTTCATTTCAGATCTGAAACTAAACAGGAAATTTCAAGCACAGTTTCAGATCAGAAATATCTGAATGCACACTCAGTATCTCGGGTTACCATTTATGCAGTAGTGGCAAGGGACCTCCCGGTGATGCTCCCTGTCCCATGCCCAATGGAGCTGCAGGGGGGGAATGGAGGGGAGGGGGAGAGCATGTGGACGTTACTTCCTGTTTCAGAACAGGAAGTGATGCCAGGACACTACGGGAACTTTAAAGACTCGACAGCTTTGCCACAGAGTGTCCTGATGATGTCTCAAAGTCTCTTCCCCCATCCCCCCAAATACTCCTACGGATTGCCAGACAAGAGCAATCACTTGTTTGGGTGCCGTGGAGACTTTGTTTAATATACCATGCTCAGTTTTGGACACCACAACTCAGGAATGTAAGCAAAGTAAAAAAAGATCCACAGCAGAGTGCTAGAAGGATAGTAAAATATAGAAAATAAAACATTACAAGGGATGGCTTGAGGAACTGGACTAGTTGAATACAGAGAAAGGAAAATTATGGAAAGAATTTTGACAAACGAAGGCCCCTGCCACACGGGGGGAAATTGATGCGGGCAAAGTGCGGCTTTTGAAAGCCGCACGAAAAGAGACACGCGGCGGGGGGATCACACAGATCCCGTGAGCCGCCACACAGTTGCTCCCCGGCATGATCAGATGCCAGGGAGAAAGCCACGGAAGGGAGTGCGAGGCCGCCGGCTGCGCATGTGTGCGCACGCGCAGTTCGGCTGGGAGCCTCGATTGCTCCTGCAGACGGCCGTGCTGGCAATCCGACGGCCACGCTTGCTGCGGTGTTTTAGGTAAATCCTGCTCTTTAGCAGGTTCTTTTTTGATGCGCATTTTCAGCCTGAAGGGCCGGATCGGGGACGGGTGCGCCCCGCTTCCCAGATGTTGCGGTTTGATCACGCCCGTTTGCTGCGCCCCCGATCCGTCCCTCTTCCAGCCCTAAACCTCCCGTGTGACCGGGGCCTGAAACTATTTTTTTTTAAAAGGACCTTGAAAAGAAGAACAGGAAAGAGATGCTGATTTGATTCCCCTCGAGAAGAACTTAACAAGGAACACATCAAAGTTAAAATAACATAGAGTCAAATTAGACATCTAGCAAAGGCTCTTAAGGACTATTCAGCAATGGCAAAAGGAACCTAAGAAAGAACCACTTTTCTTGAAAGGTTGGGTTTTTTTAAAGTCTAACAGGAATTAGACGCGGGATAGCCAGTTTTAAGTTAACAGGTGACTCGCACTGCAAATATCCACCAGCTCCTTCAGAATTCAGTAGTCCCCACTGTACAGGAAGCTTACTGAACTACATATAAATAATAATCACAACTCTGTAGTCCTCCCATTGGTTGAATTGTTGTGATGTCAGACAATGTTCTCAAATGCTTCGAATACCTCAGGCAGCAACTAACAGGAATAGGTTGCCGGCATAACTGTGCAGAAAAAGAAATGGCAAGAGGAGTGGAGACAAAATGGTAACAGATAACCAGCTTCATCCTGCTGCTCTGCTGTTTTAGTTTTTTAAATTGCGTTTTAATGGACCAAGTTATTTTCTGCACAGGACTGTTTGGTTTATTTGGAACTATAGTTCACGAGACAAGCAGGGCAGGAAATGGGCGAATTAATTTTGAAGATCAGGAAGCTGTGAGTCAAACAGCCAAGTATTGTGAGTGGCCTTCACAATATGGATTTGAACTCAACCAGCTAAACCTTTGGCTAACAGGTCTGTATCCCATATGCTTTCAAAACACCTTGATACATAAACACAGTAAGTTACCTTACTCTGAGACAGACCGCTCATCAAGGTCAGTACTGTCTACTACTCTGACTGGCAGCCCCTCTCCAGGGTCCCTGGTAGATGCAGAGATAGGAACTAAGCCTGGGACCTTCTGCATACAAAGGAGATGCTTACCAATGATCCATGGCCCCACCCCAAATGCAGTACCAATGAAAATTTCTAGATGCACATTCACACCATGGCATTTCAAACGGAAGGCCTCTATCCTCCAGACTAGCATACCGGACACAAGCCTGTCTTCTTAGCATTAACCAGCAAGAGATGCTGTAATTAATCTATAACACTAATGCAGAAGTTAAAGCCGACAAACCTTTGTCCTGTCTGCATTATCCATTAATGGAATTAACCAGCCGGCAGGAGGGGGAGGTAAGAACTACGGGAAAGAAGAGGCCAAAAAAGTTCTTCCTTCCTTGCTGCTGTAAATTTTGAAAAAGGGTGGGTAGGTTGGAGGAGGGGGGGAACTGCATATTAGTATGAAAATCGTGGCAGCAAACCATGGAATGGAATGAGCAATCCAATCCCCGTCTTAAAAGGCAGCTCAAATTTACAATGGATGAGCCTTCGTGGCAATCTGTTTTTCCGATATTAAAAATCTCATTTTCTCAGTGCCAAGGACAAGTGGATGTGTGAGGCATTGGAGTATCAACTCGGCATTTGTCTCATTTGACATTAAATCATTCTCATTTTCAGCTCGGATTTTCTAATGTCTCCTTGGGAGCCACTTGAGGTTTCTTCATTTCTCTCCGGCTGCAATTAAGACGCTCGAGTAGAGCTTGCCCTAGCATCGCCACCTTCCCCCCGCCCCCCACCTTCTACAGATGCCTTGGGCTTTGATTGGCTTCATGGCAGGTGGAAAGTCAACAGGTGCCATCTTCCTATTAAGGTACATCCGTTGGATTTCTGCCCACCGGGCTGGTGTTAAAACAAAATCCATAAGGACCAGAAGTAGTAGGGAACAAACAATTCAGAGTGGTTTAAGATGAGAAAGACACTTTAGTTGAATTAAAAACACACAATAACTTTACACACAATAACTTTAAGCATTTTTGCTTTTTCTGAATTTCACGTTCCCAGGACACAGTGCTCTAACCCCAACTCCACCACTCAAGTCAGGGCCAGATTTCGTTATCTCCTTTCATGAGTCCCATGTTTTGCTAAGGTAAGTTAATGTCTGTAAAAAGTGAGAAATCCCAAATCTTTCTTCAAGCTGTGAAGGAGATAAGTATGAAACCTCTTAATGAATCCCAATTCAGCAATTTCATGCTGGACTCTCCTTTTGAAGTTCCTTGGTTGAAGAACTGTAAGGCCAGAACCAGCATGTCCAGGGAGACTGCAATGATCCCCAACTGGTTTCTAAATGTTGTGATTTTTAATTCGATCTGTGACCACTTATTCTTTCACAGCCCCTTTGACCCTGCTGTTTGTTTGTCTTCACACCCATACACAAAATGACTGCACACTCAGGATCCACTTGTGGCATCTGAAGAAGTGGGCTCCAGTCCATGGAAGTTTCTGCTGGAATGAATCCTGATTAGATTTTAAGATGCCACAAGACTCCTGTTTTACTCTTTCTGAAAACACCAGAACAGGCATTTTTACTTATTCATTGGCTGCAAACTCACAGAAATCTAGTTTAGAGTGATATCTATATATCTAATACCCAAGTCGCCCCGTCTGTGCGGATCGCTAAATCCGCGCTCCGGGGCGACCTGGGGGGCAGGGAGAGTTTTGTGCACTCTTGGGGCAGTCCCCAGGGGTGCACAAAAATCTAAAAACTTAAAAAAAAATATTGGGGATATTTAAATCCCCCCGAAAGTGTCAGAGCGTCCGTGCGCATGCGCATGGAATGCTCTGCGGAGGCCGCCGCCGCCGCCACCATTTGGAAGGCGAGAGGCGAGCGGGGGCTCGGAGCCGG
>NW_015159711.1:2059368-2060149 GCF_001447785.1 Gekko japonicus
GGAGGTGGATTGGGGAAAGGATAGAGAAGGGGGGGAAGAGAGAGACTCCCCCCCGCGAGTATCGCGGGTCCCCCCCTTGTTCTATAGAAAGATCACAGAAGTATGCAAATTCATTATGAGCACTGAGTTCAGCAGCCTGAACACTCTGATATTTTATTTTTATAGAAAATTTCTAGCCTTCTTTGATAAACAGTCAGGTCTGGATGTATCTGGAAGTTTGGATGCTTCCAGAAGGAAGGTTGAAGAGACCTAGTTCCGAGGAGAGGGAAGATTCAGGCCAAGATGAAAAAACTCCCCTGATGGGCCAAAGCCTTTATTTGGCTGGCTCCGCCTCTGGGGTGGTCCCTACTTTCCCGCTCTTTTCCCCTAAAGCTGCTGGGAAATGTAGGCCGGGAGGTTTGGAAGCCCCATTGTTCCCTATGGAGCACCTCCCCCCTCCAGAGGACTACCCAACTGGCAGCCATTTTGCTACAGTATACATTGTCCCTCGTGTTGAGAAACTGGAGAGACAAAATGTTTTCTCCTTCTCCCACAGTGCTAGAACCCTTGCATACACACTAGATTCAAGTCAGAAAACAGAAGCATTTCTTCACACTCTGCAGAATTAACTCGTAGACCTGATTGCCATATGATGCAGTGACGGCCACTCAGATGGCTTGAGAAGGGGAACGCACAAATGCATGGAGTCTACCAGCGGCTAATGATGGTCAAATGAAATTCCTATGTTCAGAAGCAGTGTGTCTCCGAATGCCAGTTGCTGGGAGGGGGGACAACAGTAGGG
>NW_015159711.1:2060185-2096772 GCF_001447785.1 Gekko japonicus
CAGAGATGTTTGAACACTGTGAGAATCAGGATGGTGGTCTAGATGAACCTTTGGAATGATCCAGCAAAGCTCTTTGTAGATTCTCATAAATAACTGAACTTTCTTTTCGGAAAAACATGAGTTACCTTTTTAAAATTTTACAGTATACTCAGGTCTTGCCAATTGCTTTAATCCAATCTTAGCTATACTTATCATTCAGTTACTTATGCACCTTGACTGTAATTAGCCCTTCATGGCAACTAATCCCTCCCATCCTCTCTCTACCTATATGTAATAGTTCAGGGAGTCTTATTTCAATGTACCTGAAGTATCTCGTGCATGCACACGAAAGCTTATACCTGTATACTCAAGTTCACCCTCTCTCAGCTACATTGTAACTGTCACTACGCATATCAGTGTGTTATAACACAGTAATCAAAAGTCTTGTGGCACCTTTGAGGCCACCAAGTTTATTTATTGTAGCCTCAGGTTTCATGAACTTGAGAGTCGACATCAGATACATCGAGCGGGTTTCTCAGGTTACTGAGGGGGAAGATTGAGAGAGACAGTGTAGCGTAGTGTTTAGAGTATCAGACTAGGATCATGGGAGTCCCAGGTTCAAATCCCTGCTCTGCCATGGAAGCCTGCTGGGTGATCTTAGGCTAGACATTTCCTCTCAGCCTCACCTATCTCATAGGGCTGTTGTAAGGATGAAATGGGAGAACACTTTTTAAGTTGCTTTGGGTCACCTATTAAGAGAAAAGTGGCTCATTAAAGCAGGTAAACAGCATGATAAAAAGGAGAGACATCACCCTGCCAACAAAAGTCCGCATGGTCAAAGCAATGGTATTCCCAGTAGTCATGTATGGCTGCGAGAGTTGGACTATAAGGAAGGCCGAGCGCCGAAGAATAGACTCTTTTGAACTATGGTGCTGGAGAAGACTCTTGAGAGTCCCTTGGACTGCAAGAAGATCAAATCAGTCAATCCTAAAAGAAATCAACCCTGACTGTTCCCTGGAAGGCCAGATAATGAAACTGAAGCTCAAATACTTTGGCCACCAAATGAGAAGGGAGCACTCACTGGAGAAAACCCTGATGATGGGAAAGATTGAAGGTCAAAGAAGACGGGGACGGCAAAGGATGAGATAGTTAGACAGTGTCATAGATGCAACAAACATGAAATTGAGCAAACTTCAGAGGATGGCGGAAGACAGGAGGGCCTGGCGTGCTCTGGTCCATGGGGTCGCAAAGAGTCGGACTCGACTGTGTGACTGAACAACAATAACAACAACATCCTTTGTAATGGCTGAAGAATCATTTATTTCAGTTATGTTACATCAGAAACTGGTGGAATTACATTACTCACACAAAAGAGTGAAGGATGACAAGGCCAGACTGGTACCCAGAAATAGGCCACAGCATAAACAGGCCCCCAAAGCAATAACACAGCATGTCAGGTTGTCACCTACAGTCCCCAGATCAAACCACCATAAAGCATCGTCAATGATCTACAGCCCATCTGGGCAACAATATGTCTTTCTCACAGGCCTTGGAGCGTAGTAGGCCTTTCCTTATTTATAGACAGCTCCACAACCTAAAACAGCTTCTTACCAACAAGAATTGAGCAACCAACAGACCCAGGGACCAAACCCAGCCCAAATCTAGATGCTAACTTTGTCTCCCGTATACACTCACACAGCACTATTATGGGAATCAGTGACACCAGAGGTACTATCTTGGGCTCACCCACTTGCTCTGCCTCCAGCGTGACAGATGTCGTCAAAGTAGGGTTGCCAAGTCCGAATCTCGCTGCAGCGGGGGACTCCTGGCTGGCGGCTGGAGCGCACGCGCGAAGCGCACATGCGCCGCATCCACGTCACTCGGAAGTGATGCAACCACGCCAGGCACGCTGGGGGTGGGGCCACGACCATCCGAGGGAAAACCATAGAGTTTTCCCTCGGATGACCGTGGCCCCACCCCCAGCATGCCCCGCATGGTCGTGTCACTTCCGGGTGACGTGCACGTTGGGGTGGGGTTCCCTAAGCTGTTGATCCAAAAGTTGCGATCCTTTGGGGGGGGGGGGGAGAATGTCAAAAGCACGTCAAAGGGAGACTTCAGTATAAAAATGCTCACTTAGAATCCATCATCAAGTTTGATACCATCAACCTGATTTTCAGCTAGGATGGCTTGCATGAACTAAAAAACCATCAAAAAGACACACACAACCACACATCCCCCAGTATCGTACTGAAGGACTATTTCTTGTGGCCCCAGCAGGTGGTAATACAATTCAAGGTGTTTGTTCCACGCAGTGGGGGCAGACGGATATGCAGGCAGATGCAGGGCCTGCCTGATGACAAAGTAAACCACTTTACAGGGTTGTTGTAAGCAGCACAAGAAAGTGTCTGTAAAGTGCTTGCATTCAATCAAGAAGATCAAGAAGGTGTTCATGATTCTCCCCCTGGCCGAGCCAGGAATTACTCCTAGACCATCTTGGGCTCAAGAGTTCCTTGCAGTCCAGACAAGGGCAGAAGGATTAAAATCACTGTATTTATTCCAGGACGGGCCAGTCCAGAATTTTCACACTGCTTTAAGGACTGAAACTGAAGGAATTTTTTTTACCAGAGTTTGGCCAAAATTGAGAAGGACTTTCCAAGGGTGGGAGGAAGGAGGGCAGTTAGACATGTGGCGCGTGTGTATGCTGGATCTGACCATGCATGCAGGAAAAAGTGTGCAGCATATCAAATAGCTCCTTGCCATAAAAGGCTTACAGTCCAATCCCTAGTGAAAAGGACAGAAATCAACACAAAATAGAGGGACAAAAGGGGGGAAAAACACCCTGAAAAATCCTAACTTCCCCATTAACCATCACTACACCTTGGCTCTCCACCTAAAACTATTGAAGCATCCCTCCAATTTTGGAAGGTCCCTCAGAGCTGCAAGAGTGCGTTTACTAAACAGGGCAAGGCTAATAAAAAACCCCAAAGATGGCAGAGGCACTTTGAAATGCATAATTTAACAGAGGACAGTCAGCCTGGATTCATAAAAAAAGGGGGGGGAAGGTCATGGCTGACAAATCTGCTGAAATCCTGCTTTATTATACGACCAAATCGTTAGGATAGACAAGAACGAAACGGCGGACATACGTTATCTGGGTCTCCGGGAAAAAGCATTTGATTTGGTGCTGCTCGGGCTGATTTACAAAGTCATAAAGCGTCGTGCACTTGGCAGAGGGGGAGAGAAGGAGGCATAAATGGATTAAACAGCATTGGTGGCGAAGAAGCAGGGAAGAGAGTCAGGGAGAGGAAACTGCTTGGAACAGGGCAGCGGGGCAGGCAGTGGGGGTGGAGAATAAAAGGTCAGCTTGTCATTTGTTTACCTTGTTATGTTATAAAGGACTAGGAAGAGAGGGGTTTTTAAAAAAACAAACCCTCCATACTACCAGCTACAAACAGAGAGCAGGTCTTCAGACTCAGTACTGAGCTCAGGAAGGAAATTATGCAAAGGAAAGACTGCTGTAAACTTAGAAACAATGGATTTTTTTTTAAAAAAATTAAAAACAAGATGATCCCTGCTTGTAGAATTACAGAAGACACTATAACCAGTTCAGTGGAAATAGGTATGTGATTGCACTGGTATTCACCCTGTAAGAAAAGAAGAGAGAGGGGCAAACAGGTTTTGTGGGTATTCCCCCCCTTCCTGTTAGGGTTGCCAATGCCCAGGTGAGGCCTGGAGACCTCCTGAAGTACAAATGATCTCCAAACTACATAGATCAATTCCTCTGGATGAAATGACTGCTTTGGAGATCGGACAACAAGTGGAGACAAACCTGTGTATGCAAACTCATACATCACACACCTATACCCATACGCATGCCAGAACTGTTTTTGACTTCCTAGTGAGCAAGTCTAAAGCTGTAAAAAGCCTCTACATCCCATTTCAGAGATGAGGAAAACCCCAAGGGCCTTTTGAGAGGGAAAACAATGGAGTCTGTAAAGTCCGAAATATCATATTAATTATAAAGCATTACTGCAATCAGGGAAAAAACGCATAAAACTTTGCACCCGTGTTCCACGCACTGCAGGCAAAATGCAAATTAACTAAATTTGCATGCTTTTATTTGCAAAGGTTCTTTCTAAGGTTTTCAAAGAACTGAAAATTCACCCCACCCACCCCAAATTTTGAAAGCAGAAAGCAAGGAATGGAGGAATGAGGTGATGACAGGGGCCAGAAATTTTGGAAACAAATAGATGTTTCAGTCGTTATCTCTTAAGGTCATGAGCTCTGTAAGTCACCATTTTGGCAAATGGGGGGGGGGTTCCTTCCCTCGGGCACAAAGACCTGCTGAATTATCCTCTTTAGCCAGTGAGAAAGAAAAGTGGGGGGACATTTAAATCAATACTCTTTTCTACCCCCAGCAACTCATTCAACGTTCTGCCTACCCATGTCCTGCGTTCCTCTGGCCTCTTGGAACGCCACCTAATGGGAGACATACACTGGGGTCTTGAAGCCCCTTCATATCCAACAAAACATCCTTCCAACATAAGCTTCTGTGGGCTGGAGCCCACTTCCTCAGAGGCTATGAGTGGATCCTTACGAGGCAGACATTTTATAGGAGGTATGAAAAAACAAACAGCCTAGTGTCCTTTTGTTATATTTTAATGTGTCTAAGTGAATCTGCAGTTGTTTCACTTAGTACCTAATTATTAGGATTGTCAGTGTCCAGTCTAGACAACCGAGATCAGTTCCTCTGGAGAAAACAGCTGCTTCGGAGGGTGGATTCTATGGCATTAAACCCCACCGAGGTTCCTACCCTCCCCAGGCTCCACCCTCAAAATCTCCATGTTTTCCCCAAGCCAGAGCTGGGAATCCTACAATTATGTTGAATCTGATTAATCTAGGGCTGCCAAGTCCCGCCGGGGGGCAGGGGTTTTCCCGCTGAAAGGGCTCCCAACCCGCCAATCCAGATCAGGCCAGTGGGGAGAACCCCGCCCCCAAAGTGCCCAGTTCAGGCCGACGTGCACAGCGCGATTACGTCACCCGGAGGAAAGTGATGACATCACCTCATGGCATGCAAGAATCTCCCAGACATGAACCAGGTCTCCCCTGCTGTGCCAGTTAAGTGACTTGGCAACCCTAGATGAATCTGCTGTTCTGTTACAGCGACTAGTTTCACTGACTGTATTTGTTGCTGAACAGAATATGCTTCATCATAGCTCTTAACTTGCATAAGTTGTCAACTCTGGCCTAGGGAATTCCTGGAGATTTGGGGTCGGTTCCTGTGGATAGGGGGAATTTAGGGAGGAGTTTCAACTAGAATCAATGGTATAGAGTTTGCCCTCTGAAGCTTACGCTGGAATATAATTATTTTCGTCTTTAAGGTGCCACAAAAAACATCTGTTTATTCCTGCAGCAACAGGCTAACACAGCTACACCCCTGGCACACAACAGAAGACATCTCTTCTTCTTTCCCAATATTACACAAGAGTTGAGCAAAGGAGTGGGCCTGCTCCTTTGGCACTGAGCTCCAAGTAGGGTTGACAACTCTGGGCTGGAAAACTCCTGGAGATTTGGGGGATGGAGTACGGTTTGGGAAAAGGAGGGACCTCAGCAGGGTATAACGCTATAGAGTCCACCCTCCAAAGCAGCCGTTTTCTCCAGGGGACCGGATCTCTATATTCTGGATATCAGTTGTAATTCCAGGAGATCTCCAGGCCTCACCAGGGGGTTCGCAACAAACACACGGGAAACACGGCAAAGTTAGACAAACATAAAGAAACACCGTGTTAGAACAAAACACACACTACTAATATGCACTTGTGTCCTCATATATTGATTTAAATATAATAGAGACCCTAGTGTATCTTATACATTTTCATTATAATACAAAAACCTAAAGAACATTATATATCTATTAATAGAAAAGTCCACAGCTACAGAGTCCTATTCCAATGCTGTAGACTATCTTGCAACCTTCATCAGTCTCTTATCAGGAGTAAGATAGTAGAGTGTTTTGTTCTAACACGGTGTTTCTTTACGTTTGTCTCACCCGGGGGCTGGCAACCTTAGCGCCAAGGAAAGGTAAAGTGTTGTGATACAGGGGCTTGTATTACTTGCCAGCTTCTTAGCAGCCCAACACAAAGTGAAAAAAGCAATGAACAGTCAGCTCAGGAGACTTGCACTGGTCTTCAGGTCCAAGCCTTTGACCCAGTTAGTTAACCTCACACCGACTGTGGCAAATTGGGCAAAATCCCATTTCCGTAACTGATACAGCTGCATCTTGCACAGCACATAGAGCCAGAAATGCATTGTTGAGAGAACAGCTGAAGATATCCGAGTAGACTGTGAGGGCACAAAGACTGATAGGAGTGCAATTTGGAATGGAAAAAACAGTGGTTGGATAGAGGTTAAGTACCCTGCCCAACTTCACCTTTAGAGGAAGGAAGCAGGGAACAGGTGGGAAGAATACCTCTCTATGCACCTTTGTGATTCGGATTGGAAAATGGAAGGTGCCACAAAGAATGTGCCCTCAGCTGACAGCAGCAGTCAAAACAATGGAGGCAATCCACTTTTTTAAATATAAAAATGCATTATATTTGGAAAAGGCCACTTTTTGCTGTATGACAGGCATAAAGGATAACAAGCCACCAATCTGCTTTGTCTACCAACTTGTACCATTTTGGTTCAACATTTGGAAAACAGAAAAAGGTCATTGAGCTAGTCTGCAATAGGCAATTATCTATAATAAATCTTCACAAAGTCCTTCCCAGTTGAGACACAAGTTTAGTGCCAAGAGAGACAATCCTTTAGGACAAGACATTCTTGTTCCACTGTTCCAAGAGAAATGTACCCAAATTTTGATTTGGATAAAATCATTTGTCATCCTCAGAAGTGCTGTGTGTGCGTGCCCTTAAAACAAAAATCTAAATGGACCACTTACTGAAAATCTCTCTCCCCCAGCTTTACAGCTGTAACCAAACTGGATTGAGAAACTAGCCTCCCAAACAGGACCAGTTCCAGATATTGGTGGGCCCAGAAAAGAGACTTTTCAGTGCCACCTTGCAAGGTCCACAACACACACTCCCCCAGACTTCTCCTGACAGGCCTGTTGAGAGTGAGATTTGTTACTGTTTTTTGGTGAGTATTGTATGCGCATACATGTATGTGCTTAGAAGCCTGAAAGCAGTGCACTGGCTGTCGATAGTATACCAAATTCACTTCAAGGTGCTGGTTCTTACCTTTAAAGCCCTTTATGGTCAGGGTCCGTCATACCTAAAGGACTGCCTTTCCCCACACGTTCCCCAGAGAGCACTGCGATCAGGGTCTCAAAATCAACTGGCCCTCCCGGGCCCCAAAGACACCAGGCTGGCTATAATCAGGGGCAGGTCCTTTTCAGTGGTGGCTCCGTACTGGTGGAATGAGCTCCCAGAAGAGATCAAGGCCATGTGGGACCTTCTACAGTTCCACAGGGTCTGCAAGATGGAGCTCTTCCACCAGGCCTTCAATCAAGGAGCCACATCAAACACCTGAAAAGTGAACCCTGTGCCTTGGTTTTACCACCTATAGCCTGTGCTCATCGCATAAATAAATTGATCAAGATGTACTGGCTTGAACGTACCACCATGTCTGTTATTGGCACCTTAAGTAACACTATTAGTATTAGACCTACTGTTCTAGCACTTATCAGACCACTGTTCTAGCACTTTATGATAATGATAATTGGATTGCTTTATAATTGTTTTATGACTGTTTTTGTTAATTATGCGCTGAATTTTTATGTAACCCGCCCTGAGCCTGCTTTGGCAGGAAGGGCGGGGTATAAATTGAATAAATAAATACATCATGGTTGACTTCTGGCGACCCCAGTGGGGCTAGGATATTTCAGAGAGGTGGCTTGATATTGCCTGCCTCTGCGACCCGGCCCTGGTATTCCTTGGAGGTCTCCCTTGCAAGTACTTGCCCTGCTTAGCTTCCGAGCTCTGACGAGATTGGGCTAGGCAGGCCTGTGGAGAGTGATGCCAGAAGCTGCTCCTCCTCACTGGCCACAATGGCAGGGGGTGGCAAAGCAGAAGAGTTGCAGCAGTGAGTGACTGGCAGGAGCTGGTGGGTGTGACAAGGAAGAGAGGAGCCACGGAGAACCTTCAGCAGCAGCAGCAGCAGATTCATTGTTCGGCTAGTTCCCTGCCGAAGCTCTGAAAGATGCCTGGCAATACTCACCACTGACTCTGGGTCTGTTTCCTATCGGAGACAATTCAACTATGGCAACTCCCCCCCCCCCCAATTAACACTATTCAGTTCGCTGTTGCAAGGAGAACCGTTAAAAGCGATCTGCAAGCCAATGAAGTCATTTTGACTTTTGAACGTGTGGGTGGGAGCCAATTTAAGGAAAGTATACATAGCCCCATTTTCCACTAAAAGAGAAGTTGAAATAAGAGGAATCTAACAGTTGTTTACCACACTACGAGAGTAAACATGATTTCCAGTCAGTGTTACCAACAAAACCCATAAATTAGCACTAAGTACTCCATTAAAATCTAGAGTTCTAATGCCTGCGTTGAATTTCCCTTGTTGTTTTGCTGCCCTTTGGGCATAGCCTTTCTCTCGAGCTCCCCAGTGGCGATGCCCTCGCGGAAGCAGAATGATAACTAGCCGTTATACATGGAATTGGCAACGAGAGGATTTGGATTAATGGGCTCAATTGCAGCAGCTTCTCAGCTCATCTGCAAACCACGGACAAGACTACAGCAACTCACTCAGCACCATCCAAAAGCTCATGCATAATCGTGGGTTCAGTTTCCCAGAGTGCATTTGAAAGGCATCTGGGCAACGCAGGGTCAAAGCAGTCATTCCCGAAACTGTTCACAGCAGCATTCGTACAATATGAGAAATTAATAAAATTAAATAATCAAAGGTTCACATGTGTACCCACTCACAGAGGAGGCTGCCTGTTGCTTCTCTGCATACTCTAGCCTTGCCTCCTTGAGCGAGCCTCTAGAGGGAGGCAGATAGTTCTGCCATGTTCCTGCATATGTTGCGACTGGTTCGGTCAACTGTTCCCAGTTCAGAGATGTAGAGGAATTGCTTATCCTCAATAGAGACTGACATCTGCATCTCGTTGTGATTCACTGCTCTGGGCAGTGATCCTTGCAGTCCACCACATCAGCAACGCATGCGGAACCATAAGAGAAGGTTCTACTATTAGCCTATCGCTGAGCCTGACTTGGAAAAGTGGGATGTAATTATTTTTAAAATGGATGAGTGAAATAAATCTAAAGTATGAACATGGGTGGCCTCATCAAGTTCAGTATGGTCCTGGGACTCCTGAAGTTAGGGTGTAGGTGGACTACATTTTAGAAAGGTACAGGGCACTCCTACAACCAATTTTCAACCAAATCCTAAACAAATCCCAGCTCAGTTTCATCCAGTGTCCCCAGAATTACAGGTCCCCTTGCTTCCCAAGCAGCCTGTGACTGCTGTCTCTCCCCAAAACTAGCCTGCAGCTTTGCACAGTTACAACACTGCCTGCCTGCCTGGCCGCCGCTTTACAGAGAGGGGGCCATCAGGCAAACAAGCACATTCTTGCTCTGTTGCTGCAATGAACCCAAATGAGCGCTAAAACCACACAAAAGTTCTCACATGGCATCTGTCGGCCATCTTATGCAGAGTTACACCCCTCTACATCCAAATAAGTCAGTAGGCTTAGAAGGGTGTAACTCTGCTTAGGCGCTGTCAGGCAGCTAGCAAAGGGAGGGAGGAACAGGAGAGTTTAACCACAAGGACGCGTTCTTGAAATGTTTGCAGAAGGGATTACATCACCGACCAAACGGTATCAGAACATACGCTGCACTTCCGGAGTCACACATTTCTCCTCTGCCACACCACCTGGATCGGAGCCGTGTTTGGGGAAAGTAGTCCAGCCATGACCACGAAGGAAGGTGGCTCCAAACAAACCAAAACTGCACGGCACATAACTGAAACAAGAGTATCTGCAGGGGCTCATAGATAAGAAGCTGCGTGTAGGTACGAGGGTCAGACAAACACATGGGAGACCCATGGCCACTCTTGTCATGGAAGCCTGCTGGGTGACCTTGGGCCAATCACTCTCTCCCAGCCTCACCCACCTCTCAGGATTGCTGTTGTGAGCAAAAAATGAAGGCGGGGAGGACACTGTGGTAAGATGCTTTGGGTTCCCATCAGGTAGAAGCATCAAAGTAAATATACTCAGCCAACTTCACACTTCTTCCTCAAAAGCAAGTGCTGCTGCTACTGTACTCATACGGTGCTGTGCTCTAGAGCCTACCCAAGGCATGGACAGTGCAAGGTGGGAACAATGTCGGTGAAGAAAGAGGAGCTGCTGTTCAGACAAGCTAAGCCAGGGGTGTCAAACATATGGCCTGGGGTTGGAACCTGCCCATCCAGGGCTCTTATCTGGCCCATGAGTGACTGGTGTGCTGGGGTGGGGGGGCACAGGCACACACAGTGAGGTGTACATGGCCGAAGCTGTCAAGAAATAAAATGAAATGGCAAGGGGGCAGGTATGGTATCCCTTGCAGAAAAAAATAGTCTTGCATATGATTGAATACATTTATGGGGGCTTTTGTGGACTCCCAGTAAAACAACTGCGGTCACTCCTAGGAATCAATTGCTTTTGTTTGTGTTTTGAGTTCAAAAATAATATCGTTAACTGGGTTTGCCCGTGTCATTTATAAAGTTTGTATCTCCGGGACCTGGCATTACAATTTATGGCAGACATGGCCCAGCCCGACAAAGTAACATTTATGTTAGATCTGGTCCTCATAACAAATGAGTCTGACATCTCTGAGATAAGCATTGGACAGGGAAGCATGCCGCTCTTCTGAAGTTAAAACATTTGCACCACCTGATTAGAGGCAAAGTTGGATTAGCCCTTCAACTCAGTAACCTTCAACCCACCAGGAAACTCACCTCCCTTCTGTAATGCCCACAGTGTTAGATAAAACAGAACTAAGAGGAAAAGTTGCTTCAAATTAAGCTTTAAAAGTCAGGGCATGGACTGCATGCACTTCCAAGCCACCAAAAGTACCTGAAGGAAGGAGGTTCAGATACCCCCCTCTTGACTTAAGTGGGCTTCCAAGGTTTGATCAATGGCTTCCACGCCTTCCAGAGTTCCAAGCAAAACTGGGGAGATCTGTGGAAGGTAACGTGTTTGTTTCATTGACAGATACATCAGATAAAAGGGGTGGGAGTATCCTGCTGTGGCTAGCAGCATCAGTGGAATCAGATCTGGATGTGATGCAAATAAATAAAAGTTGCCACTGGCCAGAGAGAGGCATCTTTGCAAGTCCATTCCCCCTCACCACTCTGCTGGAAGATGGACAGAAAAGATGCAAAGAGCCCCTGAAATACAGCCAGGTGGGGCATGGGTTGACCAGCAGCACGCAAAACAACACAGGATTCTGCTGCATTCTTTCTCTGGAGCTATCAGGAAGGGCCCCCCTCACTTCTACCTTTTTACAAAATGTGCAAAAATACAAATGTTCAGAAGGCCATTCTTAGATCAGAACTATGGTATAAAAGACCAGCTCAGGAGATTGCTTCTAATAAGCCATAGCACTGTAACATATTGCAGTGTTTATTACCCTAATATCCCTTTTTACTGGAATTCAGTGTCGTCCTTTCTTGGGCACGGTGCATCAAACCTTAAGCAGTTTTGCTTCCTTAGACAGCTTCCCCCTGCACTGACTGTTTTGTTGCCTCAGACAGTTTTCTTATTTGCCTGAATTGACTTCCAGCTCTCTAGTCCTAGCCCCACCGCTTTGTTTTGCTTTAGCAGAGATGTGTGCTGTTCGATTGAATTTTAATATTTCGTAACCCTCCTTGAGCCTCGGTGAGAAAGGCAGACTACAAATGAGAAAAAAATAAATAGACGACGATGCTCCAGACTTTGCCTCAGCTTTGCCTTACTCTGCTTGGCTAGCTGCTTGTTTTAAAGAACGGAGTAGCAGCAGCATCACCACCATCACACAGCAGAGGTCATGGCTCTTTTCCTCAGAAAGTGATAAAACTTCTAATCAGTTTCACAACTTGCCGCAACAGGGTTGCATCAGCATAGCCACCACGACGTGGTCAAGTACACAGGAGATGTGACACAGAACCAGCGCATCATCACAATGCGCAGCGCTGAGAGACATGCGCTGCAAACCAAGCTATAATTCACAAAGGGCAATGCAATAATGCACATGTACTAAAGCAACAGACATGCAATTAAGAAGCACTACGATAATGTCCATGCTCTGTAGGGCATGCCACAGTGTTTCACTGCCCAGTTTCGAAAGACAATGACATGTGCTAGGGCATTTTGCTTCATCTCTAAATCTAATGCCTCCTCCCAGCTTCATGTTAGGTATTTCAGACAAGGCACAGAAAAAATGAGATTTACTTCTTAGGCAAGGATGTTCTCAGATGCTGGAACTCACTATTCTGTTCCTAGACATGTTTACTCTGGGAACCATTGTGCTCAATGGGGATTGCTCTCAAGAAAGTGAACTGCATATTACAGCCTTCTTAAAATTTAATCTACCCCCCCAGAGAGACAGCATTTTAAAATTCGCAGGACTCACTACAATTGCATTCTATTTCAGTAAAGTTTCAGCAAATACGAATGCTCCTGCCCAGCGTTCCCTCTCTGGCAGTGCTCTGTTTAGACAGCAAATCTAAAGCCAAGGATCTGCTTTAATTAAAAAATAACAATCACTCCATGTTGCTTCCATTAAGAAATGCAAAAGAAGCAATGTAATAATGTGCATGCTTGAATCCAGTGTCATTGTGCATCTGTCAACGTTATAGAACAGGACAGGGCTCTGAAAATAAAAATTGGACCTTTTCTGAATATAAGTACTCGGCAAGCACAAACTAATCAGAGTGTGTGTGTGTGTGGGGGGGGAGTCTAACCATTTGTGATATTTAGAGCCTGGGGCAAAGGGATACCTGCCTTCCCTAGTGCCAGATGGGTAGAAAACCACTGGTCTCTCCGAGGCTGTGAAGCAACACGGGACAACAACAAAGGAGGTGAATCCTCTGCAGCTCCCATCTCACAAGGGCAGATCCCTGTGGCAGGTGGGAAACTGAATGCTTCTGCCAAAGAACAGCGGAAGAGGGCATTTGAAAATAGAGCTGCATAAAAGCTTTGCACGGCGATAGCGGCTGCCGCTCCAGGTACACCGTGTTCCAAAGAGCCACTCCTGATGCTATTTTGACTGCCTAAATAATTAACTACCTTAAGAGCATCTTTGTAGGTCTTTTCCTAGAAAGCGGGGAACAGACCCCCCCCCGCCCCCCGCGGCTACAGGACAAAACAAAAAACAGCCCAAAGGCATACAGGCAGAGTTTTGTGTATTGATTCCAATCTTAAAAGACTGTGCCCTACTTGAAAGGCTTTGATTGATCTGATAGGTTTGAAAAGTTGCCGTTCTATGCGGGAACGTCTAAGGCAAGCCTGTGCTACTTGTGAAACACTCCCTTGCCTGCCCCCCCCCCCCGCAACCAACTGCAGTCCACAGCAAAGCATGGTGGTCTCCTGGGCCTGTCACCTGCTTTGGTCCACAAAAGCCAGGCCGGGGGGGGGGGTCAGGGGAGAAAAGCACTGAGAAACATTTGGCAGGACACTAAGTAAAGCTGGTGGTTTACTTGTTGTGCCAGACTTCTCCAAAGGCTGGTTCAAAAAAAGACTATACCTGTGGAGCAATCCCAACTTTCCTTGCAGGTAATACCATCGTCTTCATAATAACTGCATTTTCATCCTGCCCATTTTAGCCTCACAAAATCCCTGGCAAAGAGATTTATTTTTACTTCATCTATAGAAGAAGAAGAGAAGAGATTGGATTTATACCCCGCCCTTCACTACCCAAAGGAGTCTCAGAGCGCTTTCCCTTCTCTTCCATTCTCTCCTCACAAAAACCACCCTGCAAGGTAAATTAGGCTGCGAGTGGGTGACTGGCTCAAGGACACCTAGTGAGCTTCCGTGGCAGAGTGGGGATTCAAACCCAGGTCTCCCAGATCCTAGTCCAACACTCTAACAACTATGCCATTGTGGCTCTCAAAGAGATGGAGCACAAGGATACCCAGGCAGCTTTGTGGCTGAGCAGAGATTCCAATCCAGGTCTCCCCATTCCAAATTCAATGCTCTGTTCGTTGCGCCACACTGGCTAGCGGCCATCTAGACAAACATACAGCACCAGCTAAGCAGATTACAGACACAACTGGTAGCAATTCAGGGAAGTGATCCCTGTCCAAATCATTGCCAGCACCGACCAAACAGCAAGGTGGGCACGGAAGGCAACAGGGCTACTGGCACTTGAAAACAAGTCACTTTGATACCCGTAACAGGAAGTCCCTCTTCTAGGAAAGACTTCCTGTTGCAGGTGGAAGCATCTGTACTAATGGTAGAGAAAAAGAAAGGCTTCACCTTTGACCTCTGTATGGGAAACTGAATACTCCATGCTCTCAGCCAGTAAGAAGGGCAGGCTACTGGGACCCAGACAACTTTTGATGGTTTTTGATAATGACTTTTATTTTTGATAATGACTCTTACTTTGTTTTGTGTGAGAGAGAACAACGATCTTGCCGGCTGATTAGTACAGGAAAGTGGGGTGCTTTTCTGAGCCATACCGATGGAAGATCAACAGGTCCTGTGCTGCGAAGCAGGACTGCAAAGGAGGCTATGCAGGAACTGACTATTACTGGCAAAACTAAATTCCAGCTTCCTGGAAGACAATCCCCCTTTAGAGAACTAACAACCACAGTCAATGCAGTGGCAATTTTGGCCAAATGAAAAGGCTGAATACCTACAGTCTAACTGTTTGAACAGCCCAGAGTAGGTTGCCAGGTCCCTCCTGGCAGCTGGCAGGGGATTTGGGGGGGGGGGACTTACTAGGCCTCATTGCCAGCATCACACAGGAAGTGACATAATCACGCCAGTAATGTTGGGGTGATGCTCTAGTATTTAGACAAAAACTCTATGGTAAAACCAGCTTCTACCATAGAGGTTTTGCCCAAATACCAGAGCGTCACCCAGACATCGCTGGTGTGATGATGTCACTTCCTGTGTGATGCTGGCAATGAGGCCTAGGCCTTCTAATTTCTCCTGGTAAGTCCCCCCCCCCACTGGCCAGCTGATCGGCGGCTATGGAGAGGGCCTGGAGGCAGCGGACTCCCACCTCCACCAGTGGATCTGGCAATCCTAGACCTGAGGAGATCGCACGTGGCAACCTTCTAGTCTTGTAGTTCTGCTAGAGAGCCCAGTGTGGTCCAAGAGAACCCGCATCTTAAACTAGGCAACCCTCGAGCAAGTTGGTTCCCTCACATCACATGTCCTTCTGCAAAAAGGCTAACAAACACAAGAGGGTTTTCCCCCCCCCCATTTCTAAAGTGTCTGCTCCAAAAACATTCATGCCGTGCAACTGGACACTGAATTAGGAGCCCTCTTTATTCACGCTCCTCAATGAGACTGTTCAATTTTTTTAAAAAATTAAAGGGATGCAACCAACAGGCTCTCTCACTCATTAAAGTCTGATGAACTCTAATTGAGTCAGTATATTTTTACATTTAAAATGGTGATTTAACAGCTATATTTAACCCTTAATTTGGGGAAGTGTTAAGTATTAAAAATCAAGACCCAATTTGAAATTAAAAACTCAATCAATTTTTATTCGTCCTGATTAACCCAGCCCCAATTTGCTCCAGTTTATCCCAACTCGGCTACATTTTTTTAAAAAAAGAACCACCCAAAACATATTCAAGGAGCTGCCAGTAACTGGTTCTATACACCTGCACCTGTCTCTTTCAAATACACCATATCTGGTTGCACAAAGTGGATGTGCGTCACATTGCTGAAGAAGGGGAAGGTGCTCTGGCTCGCCTCTGACCGATCTGCTCTCTAATGCAGAGCTTTAGAAACATACAAGGGCTTAATAGTAGGCCTGCTACAGCCCATCAAGTGGACCATCCAGTCCAGCACTCTGTTTCCAAAACAGCTAGCCAGATGCCAGTGAATGCCTACAAGAAGGGTGTGGAGACATTTGTATGCCCCCAGCCAGGAGCAGAGTGATGTAGGGGTGAGAGTGCCGGGCTAGGGCATAAAGGGGCAGGTTGAAGTCACGCACTATGTTATGGAGCCATTCACAGTCGCTCAGCCTGGCCTACTTCACCTGGTTGTTGTGGGGAGGGGAGATCAGAAGGGGACAGAGTACTGTAGACTGTGCCCTGAGAAGTCTGGAGGAAACGTGGGATAAAAAGAATACAATGTCTGCTGTTTACAGAGGCACACTGTCTTTGAACATGAAAGATTTCACTGGACCTATGGAGAATAATAGCTGCTGACCCACCATGAACGTACCTAATCCTCCATTTGAGGCCATCTTAGCAAGTGGGCTGTCGCTGCATCTTGTGGTGGTGATGGTGAATGAGAAAATGAAAAGGTCAAGGCACAGCCATATTAGAACGCTGACGCAAGCAGTAATGGAAACGTACCAGCCATGCATTTTTCATATCTACAAGTACCAAGTTAGTTGCTGAATTAGGAAAAGAATCTTTCTTAACCCATACCCTACTTAGCTAAGTAGTTAAGATAAACTTGTCAGCAGTATTTACGCTTTGTGAGCAAATATTTATGCAAGAAAAACAGTTTAGTGTGGGACAAACTAGTAGGATCCTCGAAAAGTTTAGGGATCTTGGAAGAGAAAGTGGATGGCGTTGACTGATTGACAACTCAACACTGCACCAAATGAGAACCAACCACTAATTGGATGAGAACAAAGTTTGAGTCCATTGGCACCTTTAAGACCAACAACATTTTATTGAAGGTATAAGCTTTTGTGGGTAACCCCATAAAAGCTTATACCTTGAATAACATTTTGTTGGTCTTAAAGATGCCACTGGACGGAAACTTTGTTCTGCTGCTTCAGACCAACACGGCTACTCAACTGAATCAACAACTGGATAAGTTTTCCTTTTCTGTAGTGATGTAATTTTGCCTATGTAAGATGTAAGCTTTGCTTTGGTCAAGAGTCAGTGTCTTGAACTCACATAGGAATAAATGCTTTCCTTGATCATGATCAAACGAAGAAAGACCTAAGTTTCTATGAAGGAATCTGCTATTACTTGCCTCCTTTGGACATCTTCAGTTGAACTCACATTTCCCTCCACTGATGACCACTAGCTAAAATTGTTTTAAACAGTGGATTAGGTACATTAACAGAGGCCAGGTTTATCAGCAGTTATCATCATGCAGTGATTAATAAATTATGTACCGTGTGAAGAACTACTTTGAACACATGAAGCTGCTTGACACCAAGTTTGACCTACTGGTCTACCAGACTGCATATTCGGATAAGCGATGGCTCTCCACAATCTCAGGCAGGGAATGGTCCTTCCCAGTCCCTGGATGTTTTCACTGGAGATTCTTACAGAATGAACCTGAAACCTTCTGAATGCATGATATGTTCACACGTGCCTGGTAAGCCATGGCCCATAGGCACCTGATGAACAGGCCTTCCTGACTTCTCTGAGTATGTCAGGGCTGTGTGTATTGGTGTGGTAAAAAGTTGTGGTGTTTTTTTAAGTAATACAGTGAAACTAAAAATTGGGAAGAAACACCACCACCATTGTTTCCAGACATGGTAAGTAGAATTCTGCAGCAAGAAGAGCCAGTGCCATGTTGATTCTACATATTTGCACACTCTCTCTTCTTTTCCAAATGTCATTAATGGAGAAAGATAAAAATCTATAACAGGGTGCTCAAATCCTGCCTTCTGGTCTCTGGAAACTTTAACCAGGAGACACAGAGGAGGCGGTGCAAAGCTGATAACATCATGAGTGTTTCCCAGCAACCCTCCCCCAAAAAATCTCATGCAAACCCAGTGATAAGAGACACTATGTATTACTTATGAGCCAAGCAAAGGAGATTTGGAGAATCACAGAGCCACGGAGACTGAGGTTCCAAGAGCTGCCTAACGAGGCTGAAATCTGGTGTGTGGAATTCATCTAGCCAGCCTGCAGTTTTCTGTGATCCTGTCTGCATAGACACTATCCCCATTTTGTGGGTACTTTACCTACAAACCGCCTACATCTCTTTGCTTCATTTCCTCATATGCCATTATAACCATTAGGTATATGGAGATCTCAATCGCTTCTTTTTCCTTTTTAATTTAGCAACATTTCCTGCTTCCTGTCCTCCAAGCAATCAAGAAGTTGCAGCCAAACATGCCAGTCCTTTCTATGAGCCCTGGAGAATACATACTTCCAGGGATAACACCTTGGGAGCACCGGTGCAGGTGGCAACTTCCTGGGGCAGCAAACAATATTAAGTACAAAATACAAAACTGTTCTAAGCTCCTTTCCTGAAGAGACAGATAAAACGGAACAAACATGTCTGGAAGTAGCTTAAAGCAGCTTCAGGAGGTGTCTTTTTAAAAACAAAAACAAAAAAAATCTTAAATAGCTGGGAAAGCTGCCAATGTCAATGTAGAGTTTGCAGAGATGGGCTTCATCGTTACTAAACAGAAGACAACATATAGTGCCATAAGAGGAAACATAAGAGGAACAGATTAGTGGAGGGACAAGGTTTTTTTTTAAAAAAAGAGAAGCAATGTATTAATCAGAGTGAAGGTTGTGATGAGGCAGCAAGGCTGTGGGGGTCTCTCCTGAAAAATAAAGCCAAATTCCACACTGAGGAAGGTCATCCGAATTGTGGCCCGCGCGGAGATTAATTCAGCAACCTACATAAAATTCATGCAAACCTAGCAAAACTGAACACACTGACTCATTCTGCATAATTTATTCACAGCTTCCACTCATTAGGGTGTGGGGCAAAAAATGTAACAGAAGGGCAGAGAAGCCAGGGCCCCTGACTGACAGAAACCTTGGTACATACACTCCCTAGTCCAGCAGGTCTTCTTGCCCCACTAGATGATTTCCTGCCTAGGCTAAGAGCCCAAGGACACGTGCCTCTGGGCACGTCCAGGCCTTAAATACCTGTTTGCAGAGATGAGAGTAAACTCTGTAACAACATGAGAAGAGCCCTGCTGGATCAGAGCAGTGGTCCATCTAGTCCAGCATCCAGTCTCACACGGTGGCCAGCTAGCTCCTCTGGAGGGCCCACAACAGGGCATAGAGGCCAAGGCCTTCCCCTGATGTTGCCTCTTGGCTCTGGGATTCAAAGGTTTAATGCTTCTGAATGTTACACTTACCAACACCAACACTGAACTTCATTTACTGTCGCCCACTCACCCAGTTTGCGGAGATCCTCTTGGAGGTCTTCGCAGTCAGCCTCAGTTTTCACCATCCTGAATAATTTGGTGTTCTGCAAACTTGGCCACTACACTACTCAGCCACAGGTCAAAATAATTTATGAATAGATGAAATAATACCAGCCTCATTACCAATCCTTGTGGGATCCCACTGCTTATTTCCCTCCATTATGAGAACTGTCCAGTTATTCCTACTATTTGCTTCCTGTAATTTAACCAATTTTTAATCCATGAGAACCTGTCCTCTTATCCCATGACTGCTGAGTTCACGAAGGATCTTTGGTGAGCTACCTTGTCAAAAGCCTTTTGAAAGCTCAAGTATATAATGTCTACTGGGTCACCATTGTCTACATGCCTGTTCACTTTCTCAAGGAATTCCAAAAGGTTGGTGAGGTAGGACTTCCCTTTGCTGAAGCCATGCTGATTTTCCCTCAGCAGGCTTTGTTCCTTTATGTGCCTAATAATTCTATCTTTGATTACAGTTTCTACTAATTTGCCTAGGAGAGACATTAGGCTCACTGGCCTGTAATTTTCCGGTTCCCTTCTGTATCCCTTTTCAAAAATTGGTGTAATAATTGCTATTCTCCAGTCTTCTGGTTTAGCAGCTGATTTAGTAGCGGATTTACTAACCTATATATGGAATCTATATCATGTTTGTACCGGCCTGCAGGCTCTGAGTATCAGGTGCCAGAAGTCAAGCAAGGCAAGGTCACTCAGTCCAGGGCAGGCGTCAGAAGTCAGACAAAGCAGAGTCCTCCAGTCCAAGATCAGGGGTCCAGGAGTCATGCAAAGCAGAGTTGTTCAGTCCAAGGTCAGAGATCCAGAAGTCAGGCAAAGCAGAGTTGGTGGCTTAGCATCTATTGTATGCATTGCACCCATGCCTAACAGTCTTTCTTGGCTGGTTTTACAGCCCCACACCTAAGGGTCATGCTTGCAACCAGTTGCTCAGAAGCAATCCTGCAACTACTTTTCTTTGTTAGCAGCAAGCAGCTGACGTCGGGCCAGGAGGTGTGCGCTTTGCCATCTTGTCTGTAGCTCTGTTCTCAGCCTCCATCTGCAGTGCTCTAAGGGTGTAGGTGGTATTGGTGGGCTGGAAATGGCCAGCTGAGGTTCACCTGCTGCATCAGGGCTGGAGGGTGTCAGTGGCTCTGCACCAGCTGCTGGCTGTGAATCCTGACAAGCCTACAGCTCATTTTCCTGCCAGTCAGCTTCTGTAAACTCAAGGCTGGCTACACAAGGTTCCTTGTCTCCTGAGGAATCCTCACTATTGCTGAGCCCTGGCTGACCCACGACACATTTGAGTTCCCTCAGAACTCTTGGGTGTATACCATCAGCACCTGGAGACTTACCGGTTTTTAATTTCCCCAGTAAGTCTAGAACTTCATCTCTGGTCATATCAGTTTGGCTCAGTTCTTCAGACCCCACCAGATGGTACTTAGCTGCTGCTAACTTGCATGAGCTTCCTCAGTAACTTTCCCTGTCATAATCATCAGGCATCATCCTCACAATTTCTGTTCTACTGTTACAGCAGTAAGGACTAGAAACTTTTTTCTCTAATAGCTGAAGTTAAATTCTATACCATTATTAGAGCTGCACAGAATTTTTGTCTATAAATGTTTTCAGACTGAAGGGGGGTGTTGGAAAATTGCAAATATTCTGAAAATCCTCCTTTACTTTTTTTTTGCAAGCAATTCACAACCTGCTCACTTCTGCTTTTTTCCCCAACCTGCAGCATGCCTATTTTTAAAGTTATTCTTAAAGGGGCTACTTTCTAAAATGATCCCAGTTAATCAGGGATATGCAGACATCAGAATGGGAACATAATGAACCCAAAATCAGAGTGAGAGCAAAAAACATTGCCCTCACTCTGAATATGTTTCCCAATGATGGCAACTAAACAATCAGATTTTGTTGCTCCAGCAGTGCATGTCTCTGCTTCCATTTAATTAATGTACAAAGAGAAGCTCCCATGTAGGTTCTTGTTTGGCTTTCTCCAAGATTTTGAACTCTTGATACCTAAATACTAAAACTACACCCAAACCCTTAGCTTGTAACACTTAGTAGAAACAACGTCCTCACAGTTGAAGTAGGATTTGGGCAGCTGTTCTGCACTCACCTACATCCAATTAATATTATCAGGCTTTCATTGGCTTCCACAAAACTTACTGGCACTGAAGTATGACTGGGACCACAGCATTATAGTCTAATTTTAACCTACTCAGAAGAAAAAGCATATGATGAAGATCAGTATCTGGAAGATCATCAAGTAAGAGGATAATAATGTTTCTTTAGAGTACTTTGTGATGGATACATGCCAATAAACAACTAGAAGGAAGAGACTCCTACTGTGCAGAAAGGTCAGAACGGACCTTAAAGTTTTTGTATGTATTCAGAGTGTTCATGAATCCCTCACCCTTCAAAAAGTATGCAATTGGCAATATAAAAAGAAGATAAAGGTAAAGGTAAAGGTAAAGGTTCTCTTGCTCGAAAGCCAGTCGAATCCGACTCTAGGGTTGCGGTGCTCATCTCCGTTTCAAAGCTGAAGAGCCAGCGCTGTCCGAAGACGTTTCCGTGGTCATGTGGCTGGCATGACTAAACACCAAGGCGCACGGAACGCTGTTACCTTCCCACCGAAGTGGTACCTATTTATCTACTTGCAATTTCTTGCTTTCAAACTGCTAGGTTGGCAGGAGCTGGAACGAGAGACAGGAGCTCACCCCGTCTTGCGGCACCCGGGTCTTGCCAATTTCTCTCTAACCTCTACAGCTTCCAAAGGCACCTGAAAGCCTGGTCTAATTACATGGTCTCCATCCACTAGAAAATGTTGTCCAATTTGGTTCCTTTTGACTTGCTAGTGCACTATCTGCTTTTTGAATCTAGAAAACTTTGCTTCTTTTGGTAAAATGAAAGCTGGGAATCCAAACAAGTTAACGGATCAAATGTATACCGAGTGGCATGCCCAGAATCCAGGCACAACAACTTGGCCAACTGGGCAATATGGCAATTCTAGGCAGGTTTAACCAAAATGTGAGGGCAATATAAACTCTGTTGCTGCTACCAGAGTGGACAGTTCTGATCTAGATTGACCAATGGTCTGGGTGAATGAAAGGGAGCAGCATCTATTGGTAACCAGTCGTAACAGTCAACAAGACATTGTGCTATAGGATGTGGGGGGGGGAGTCATCTGATATAGGCATTTCTGGGCTCTGGCTGTGGCTCTGCCCACCACAGTTGCATCATACCAAAGGTGTAAAAGCTTCTGATATAGCTCCTCCTGTTTTTAGGCCTTCCTACATTGCACAAGAACACTGTACAGCACAAGACAGTGGGTAGGGATGGTTTATTCCATCCTGTGGATGAAGTCGAAGCAGAGGCTTGCCAGTCAACATGTGCAAAATGTAGGGCTGGGGACAAAAAGAGAGAGTAAACTTTCCCAATGCTTGGGATTTCCCCCCCAGCTTATGTCTTATTTTAAACTTGATACAGCATCTAGCTAAAGTTTAGAACCAAATCACATGGGCTACCAGCTGAGAGTCCACCACCTGGAATGAGTTCTCATAGTTCAGAATGGCTCTTCTGCAACTGCTGCAAAGCCTAGCATGTCCACAGAGGCCATGCCGCAGTTGCCCTTTTGTATTTCAAATGAGGGAGCTCCAGAGCAAGAAGAGATAATAAAGACACGTTTAAACAACAGATCAGCAATGGTGCGTGGCAGAGCAGTGATTCCCCAACCAAGGAAAGCGAAAGAATAACCCTGGGTAATATCATTATTATACGTTCACGAACCTTAGACTAAGCCACTACATTTTAAATACAATTAACACATAGCCTTGTGACCTGGATAAAACGGATTTGCAGGGATGAAATGTTAACTCTCCCTCCCCGATGCTTTTTAAATTGTCTTTTTATGGGTTTTTACCATTGTTTTATTTATATTGTTTCTGTTTCTCTTATATGTTTTATAACCGTTTTATTTGCACTATAATCTTTGAGTTCCACACAGGAGAAAGTTGGTTAATACATGTTTTAAATAAATAAATATTTTGCATTCTCTCTTTAATAGAAGGCCTCAAGTCAGTTTAATACTAGTTTTTAACTATTACTGCTCTTCCTCAAAGAATCCTGGGACACGCAGTGTGAAAAGGTGCTGAAAATTTGACTGGGGACCCAAGCAATCTGCTTTACAAGACTACAGTTCCCAAGGCTTCACCCCACACCCTTTTGCCATCAAGTCACAGCTGACTTATAGTGACCCCCCGTAGGGTTTTCAAAGCAACAGATGTTCAGAGGTGGTTTGGCATGGCCTGTATCTGCACAGCAATCCTAGACTTGGTGGTTTCCCATCCAAGTACTAGCCAGGGCCAACACTGCTTGACTTCCGAGACTAGATGAGAACAGGCTAGCCCAGGACTCCCTAGGGAAGGAGAAAAATGTTAAAACTATGATAATTGTCTTGATAATGTTAATCTGATTGATCATCATTGTTCCAGGTTGTATACCACAGATGTCAACTACTGCCAGTCATCATACATAACCAAGCACTGCCACAGGTATAATTCAGGTCAAACGTGAAAGGGTTAGAATCAGTATTTCCTATAGTTCTGATAGCGGAAAGTGGCATATTCTGAATTAAAGTTGGAAGCCACTCTTAGGCCAAAATCACACGGTCATCATGTGTAGGAGAAATGAAATGCCGCTATTAAAAAAAACCTTCCTTCACGGCCTGTATCAATTCAGAAACCTGATAAACACAACTAAAACTGCTTATTCTTCACACAGCCACACCAACAGCAGAAGAGGGGCTGAAAAGGATTGTAAGAGGCACATGTGAATTTGGTCTGAAACTCAAGGCATGCGGGAGGTAAGGCTGCACACAATCACGATAGCCCCACTCCCCGAGTTTCTGCTTGGGCAGGTTCCAGAAAACTGTTCAGCTGCCTGGCACTCCTGCCCCACATCTCCAGCTTAAGATCCTACTGCAACCCCCTCTCCCCATGCTGAGCATTAGTAGAAGCAATAGTAGCAGCAAGGTGTTGATGGTGAAAAGTGCCCTCAGATCACAGCTGGCTCCTCATGGGGTTTTCAAAGCAAGAGGCAAACAGAGGTGGTTTGCATTGCCTGCTTGTCTGTAGCAACCCTGGTGTCATGAGTCAACCAGGGCTCTGCAATTGCAAGGACTCCTCAGGAAAAGAACCCCATGTAGCCAGCCCTGCGTTAACTGAAGCTGACCAACAGGAAAATGAACTGCAGTTTTGTCAGGATTCACAGCCAACAGCTGGGGCAGAGCCACTGACACCCTCCAGCCCTGATGCAGCAGGTGAACCTCAGCTGGCCATTCTCAGCCACCAATTCACCTACACCTTAGAGCACTGCAGACAGAGGCTGAGAACAGAGCTACAGACAAGATGGCAAAGTGCACACCTCCTGGCCCAATGTCAGCTGCTTGCTGATAACAAAGATGAGAAGTAGCAGGATTGCTTCTGAGTAACTGGTTGCAAGCATGACCTTTAGGTGTGGGGCTATAAAACCAGCCAAGAAAGACTGTTAGGCATGGATGCAATGTGTACGATAGATGCTAAGCCACCAACTCTGCCTTGCCTGTCCTCTGACCCTGGACTGAATGACTCTGCTTTGCCTGACTTCCAGACCTCCGAGCTTGGACCAAATGACCCTGTCTTGCCTCACTTCTGGCACCTGATACTCAGAGCCTGCAAGCCAGTACACCTGGACTTTCGTGGTGGACTCCTATCCAAGTACTAACCAGGGCCAACCTTGCTTAACTTCTGAGAACTAGAGAGATCTCACTAGCTTGGGCTACCCAGGTCAGGGCAAAGTGTTGCTATGGTAGCAACTCCTAATCCCAGAGTGAGAGAAAGAACAACCACATCTCCTTTCCTCCATGGCAAACTTGGAGGGAGAAAGGGAATGTGGCTTCTCTCACGTCTCACTGACTTTTTATACGAGGTGACTGCAACCCTGTATTACCAGCAAAGGTCCCAGGGAATGAGAACCTACATGGATGTGGGAGGGGGGAGGACGCTTGGTGACAACCACAAATTTTGGCTGAAAAGCAAGCTAAATAATGTCAGTGAACCCTTGTTTATCACAGTCTTGGGCATACCTTCTCCAAGGACAGGCAATTCTGTTGTGTGCCTGCACAGGGGAGAGAAAGAATGGTCTGACAGCACCTGAGACAAAACTAGAATTACCCACCATACACATGGAAGGAAGGAAGCCAGAGCAGCCCATCATGCGCAGATGTGGCAGTGAGCCTAATCTTTGGGTTCACATGAGCTTTTGATTTGTTGGTTTTCCACAAAGCAATCTCTCCTGGTGCACTGTTTGGGAATGACTGTGTTACGGGTACCATATTATACACAGTCACACATGTGTCAAGTGAGATCCCTCTGCCGGTATTGAAACCTGATCACAATGTGTGCCTCCAATGATCACAGGCAGCATGAGAATGCCACAGAGAGTCTTACTTTCCTACATCAAGTGGAGGATCACGCCCACTCATTTACTTGTCTGGAAGAGCATACAGAATCAATAAGGATTGATTTTCTTCTCTGATGATATCTGTCCCTTCTAGAGAGCCTCAGTCATCCAGTAGGCAGAAGACAAGATCCCCAAAAGAATGGCCAATTGCCTCGTCAAACTGGTGGAGACAAGAGGGTAGACAAAACAGGACCCACCTAGGACTTAAGCAGAGAATCCGACCGGGGATCCTGTCCGCCTTTAAGGATGGACGCTACAGTTGCTCTGTCAGCCGTTCTACCTAAAGTGCTGTCTAAAGATGCAGAACATCTCACGAAGGACATCAAGAGCAACGTGAGTGGCGTCAAATCTTTCCCTCTTATAGCAATATTACAGGAAAAGGGGCCAGGCTTAATGCAATCAAGCTCTACGTTGGAGCCATATGGAAACAATTTTAGTCAATAAGCAAGTCCTGGAGGGAAAACAGAGTAGCAGAAAGGAGAATAAAATAAAAAGCAGATAGGAGGGCAGGAAACCCGGCCATTGAGCTGAAAAGCTTAATCTTCACTAACAACGAGCCTTCTACAGAACTGCTTTCCCTCCTTCCCAGCAGCAGATTCCACACCAGTCTGAAATTCCCCTTATTTCAGTGCTCCGTGGGGATGTACAGAGCACAAAGTCTCCGTTGCTAGCAGTGGCCGGAAAAAAAAAAAAGCTGCTTGCCAGTTTTGTACGTGTGGCTAACAAGGGTTAAATGTGTTTGTGTTTAAAATTGGATGTAAAACAGCAGCAAAATAAGATAATGATTTCTAGCTGGACTTCCAAGGAGCATCTCTGCAAAGGAGTGGGCCTGTGCCAGGGAGCAAGCTGGCCAGGAATTGCTACACATCACTGGGTGGAAATTGGGATTGGATACTTCCATCCTTCACAGCAGGCCTTGGGAATGGGCTTCTTCACCACCTCTGCTACCCAGCCAGGGTCACCAGTTCAGACCGGAAGCACCTAACTCCAGCTGAGCCAGCCATCTGTGGCAAGCTGAGATTTCCTAGCCAGTAAAGTTGGCCCTAAAAAGCATATCCCAACCATCTTTCCTCTTAAATACTGGCTTTGGCGGACCACACTCTGAATCAATATGAGGTATCTTTGTGAGTTGGTTTAAAAGAACCTAGAGAAGGAATGGCAGAGGGGGAAAGCCGAGGACAGGGAGGACAGAGGCCCAAAGAGGCAGCAAGCTAAGGAGAGGAGTGCTGAAAGCAAAAGAGGCCCGAAAGGATGAGGAAGAGAAGAAAGAGGCCAGAGTCCAAATGGAAGGAAAGCAGAGAAGGGAAGGAAGAAAGACAAGTGATGCAGAAAGATCACACATTTGCAATAACCAGCCAGACCTTGAGTGGCAAACTTAACACCACCAAGTCAACACGCCCCCCGTGGTGTTAAAACCAGCTGGAAAGATACTAACTGAAGCTGGCAATTCTCAGTCCAGTGGCTCAGCTGACAACTTTGGCTTGGAGTTCAGCACTAATTTCACAGGAGCTTAACACACATGAAGCTGTCTTATGCTGAGTTGGATCATCAGTCTACCAAGGTCAGTACTGTCTACTCGGTCACAGTGGCTGTACGAGGTCTTTGGCACAGGTCTTTCTCATCACCTCCTACTTGAGTTGATTTAACTGCAGGTGTTGGGGATTGAACCTGGGACCTTCTGCATGTGAAGCAGAGACTCTGCCATTGAGCGACAGCCCTGCTGAAGCCTGAATTCAGAGAAGGCAGCCTATGGTGGCAGAGCGGGTCTGCAGCAACACGACTGAGTCAAGGCAAAGTATTTATAGAATGGGTCCCTGTTGGAAATCTCAGAGGTCAGATTTGCGACCCAAGCATTTGCGGTTATACATTAAGTCACAAATATCCGGGAACGTTTGCAAAAAAAGGAAAAAGCTCAAACCACTACCGAGAAAGCAATCTTGTTTACACAAGGCATCCCTTCAATAAAAAGCCTCAGCAGCCACTACAAAGATTAACCAGTTTACCCAATCTCCCGTTAGCAGACAAATATTGTGGGAACGGCTTGTAGTTAAAATTAGTTTTCCTGTTAAAAAAATGTTTTTTTTTTAAGTTTCCTTTGACACCTCAAGCCCAGGTCATTCACACAGGGGCAGGCATTAGCAAGGGGACATGACAAACAGCAACAATTCCAGTCTGTGTACAATACTTACAGCCACAACTACACAAGGAATGCATACACAGCCTGATTATCAGAGAAAATATATTGCCTGTAATAATCTTGCTGCTATGTATCTGGCAGAATTAATGCTCTCGTGGGAATTTACATACAGTGATAGGGGTTTAGAATAGACAGGAATTTCTTTTCCGCTTCCATCTAGCTTGTGTTGTGACGGTGGCAGTGAAACCTTTGGGACTGATTGGCTGAACTGATGCAATGGTAGAGAACGTTCATGAACATTACAACTGTTCAGGAAACAAAGCAGATGGAACGTTTCGAGTCCAGCTCCTCTGAGGGAAAGACAAGTTGTCATTTTAGCCGGGATTAAAACTTCACACAAGACCAGTCATAGCAATAGCTTTGGGGAATAGGCCTAAGGACTAGAAAATGTTTCTGAGAGGTAGGAAACTAGAAGAGCTGAAGGAAGTGTGAACTGTGGGTAACAGACTGAAAGAGAGGAGACTGAGGGAAGGCAGGCAGTGGGGGAACCCTGTGGAAGAGGGCAGAAGAGGAGAAAAACTAAGGCATGAAGGGACAAAAGAGAATGAGTTGTATGCTATGATTTATGGAAAGACAGAGGTGCTTAGCAAGGTACACCAAGACATGGTGTGGCTAAAGAAATGGGATAAAGCAGACAAAGGCCTGAAAAGCAAGAACAAAAAAAAACCCAGACATGGAGCAGAAGAAAGGAGGAACTATGGGAAAACATGGGGAAATGGGTTTGGTGTAAAGTCTCACACAAGAACTCAGACAAGAGGGTCCATGCAATGTGGATAGGAAGGAAGTGTGCGTGTATGGGAGGTCTGGAGAACTGTATGCCATGGAGCCAAGAGGGTAACAGGGCAGCTGGGTTCAGATGGAGCCTGAGAGGGCTGTGGGTACCTATAACATTTGTGCAGAAGGAGAATTCTGCCAGGTATGCTTTCCCCTGCCACTACAGCATTGTAACCTGGTAACCCCAGGGGTGCAATGAATGCCAAGAAGGGGAAAGGACTGAATTTCACATATTGATTTGAACTAACCAGCCAGATCTTTGTTCTTCAGGCTTCTCATAATAACAGAACCCAGAGACACACAATGAAGTGATTAGCAGTAGATTCAGGAGAGACAAAAAGAAGTCCTCCTTCCAGCGCATATCTAACTGATGCAAACAGTGGATAGCATAAGAGATAAGGACCACCACATCACTGTGAAGCTGTGAGTCACAATACTGCGCAGAGCACCAGAATGCCAAGGACACTGCGCTTGTGCAACAGACATGGAAAGGGACCACTGCACCAGGCATGGGGGTTTATTAATCAGAACAGAGAAGCCTTTGGGCAAAGAGTCCCCCATAAACCACATCTTAAGAGAAAGCTTTTCCTTGACGTGTTATTTCTGCTTGCCAGACTGCATGAAAAATGGCACTGATGCCAGTACAAGGTGGAGGTACAGTCATCCTTGATTTATACAAATGTAGCACTCAGAATCCCAAATTGATGTTCCTGTCCCTTTTCACTGTGTTAATGCACAAGTTTCTAATTTGTTAAACAGGCTTGCCACCAGCTGCCCACACAGTCACCTAGGGTGAGTAGCAATTTCCTCCAAATACATTTAGGGAACCTGCTGTATTTTGCTCTCTTTTTTTGTCTTTCTGACCATTGCACAAAACATCTAATATTGATATAAAAGGGAAGGTAGACTTGTAAACGTTTCCATGGGCTAATAATGGACTTACTTGCACGGCTGTGTTAAAGAAGTTCCAACCATGCCTGAATTAAAATGGACAAAGAATTTGCTAAGTCACTGTTCTACCCACTTCCTCCCTTATCAGACCCTTGATCCCTTTAAAAAACAAAAGGGAGTGCACACCCATTTACTGTAGATAAAATTATCTGTCAATTTTCTTGTACAAGGATGCTTCTGATTACACATAATACTGGCTACAGTACAATTCCCTTTCATGCTCTTCCTTTCTCCAGGCAAGTTGCATTAAAGTTAGTGGGATGCTGCAAGGCTTTAAAGATATAAACATAACCGGGAGCCGATAGTCCTGACTTTAGCAAACATGTAAGCATTCGTCTCAGAGCAATAATGAGCAAGTGAAAATAAAATGAAAGCAACATACAACAGAGAACCACTGGAGCAACTGCAATGCCAACCAGACAGACAGTCATTCCAGTCGGCAACGCAGATTAATCTGCATTTCAGATCTTCGCAAACTTTGGTTAATACAGTTATTTTTATAGAGCTATTACCTCACTGCTACATCAGGTTAGACCCCAGGCATGTTTTTCATTGAGAGAATGTACTTCCACCAGGGCAGAAAGGAATTTTTGTCCATTTCTTCTCCCACTGCAGACCCCCATTTCACACACATACCATGCTGCTCCTGCAGGTCCTCCAGTCCCTAAGTGGCTCAGTTTTAGGAATAAATTGTACCTATGCATGCTACTTGACTTGCGCATGATAGGAACTTGACCTATTCCAACAGGCAGCCTCCCTGAGGATTCATGTCAGTTACAGAAAATAGACTCCACTTTAGCCATGTCCCAAAGAACATCAAGGAGCTGTGGTGGCTCAAGTGGTTAAGACGCTGAACTGCAGGCTGTGGAAGGTCAGTAGTTCAGCAGTTCGAGACCAGGGTGCCGCATGATGGAGTGAGCTCCCATCTCTAGTTCCAGCTCCTGCCAACCTAGCAGTTCAAAAGCAAGAAATTGCAAGTAGATAAATAGGTACCACTTCGGTGGGAAGGTAACAGCGTTCCGGGCGCCTTGGTGTTTAGTCATGCAGGCCACATGACCACAGAAACGTCTTCGGACAGCGCTGGCTCTTCGGCTTTCAAACGGAGATGAGCACCGCAACCCTAGAGTCGGATTCGACTGGCTTTCGAGCAAGGGAACATCAGAGAATATATCCAGACCATAAAGAAGCACCCATTTCCTAGATGTATTTGCATAACATTCAATAGAAAAGGTCTTTGTCCCATTTTAGATACTTTAAATCCAAGAAATCCTGAGACTGAAAACTGAGTTGGCCTAGATGGCCTTAGGATTACTCAGAAGGGTTCCAATTGTATTGTATTTCAAAGCGGAGTCCAGTTGTATTTTGGAAGTCTCACCCTTCAAGGGGGTGGGAAGTGTAGCATTTAAGAGGCCAGGAGTTGAAAGTTCTTCAAAACACCAGTTTTCAGCCAAGCCCTGCAACAGTGTATTGTATGGCCAACTTTTAGACTTCAGCTACTCCATATTGATCTGCAGTCTGTACGACTACACTGTACTTCACTATAGAACAGTACTGTATTTATTCCCATAATAGATATACAGCCAGAAGCATCCACTGAGGTTCCTGCCCCACCTTCTCCTTACATGCCTCCACATATAACTGTCACAGTGTGTGGAAGGCACTCAACACCACACCTGCCAGTGCAACAGAGGCGGTGTGAGCCGCCCTGAGCCTGCTCGTGGGGAGGGCAGGGTACAAATTGAATTAATAATAATAATAATAGAACCTGCCCTGTTCCCGTGGAGCAGCTCACCACACAACTTGGCCAACTTAGTGCAAAATACAACATGCATTTATGAGAGATGCTATTATTTTTAGTTGTTCATAAACAAAACTAATATATGACTGGCTACTGGTGCCTCGCATACCCACATTAACAGATACGAGACTGGGAAAAGCACTGTCCCACATTACTTGCCAGTGTGGCCCCTAGACTGTGGAACTCCCTGTCCCAAGAGCACCAGAGCCACGGGGCAAGTGACTGCAACTTTGGCAACAGCCCACTAAGTCGTGTGACATAAAATAGCCCCCATGTCTGTATCATCTTTTATTGAGCTTGTTCCACAGATTCTGATGGGCAAATGAGGCATGGCTCCATCTCACCAGAGGACTGGGCAGGAAGACTAAAGTGGGGTTCTTTGAGAACAGGGTTGCCAACCCACAGGTGTTTGGATGGGAGACCTTCAAAGAATACCAGGGTCAGGAGGCAGAGGCAGGCTATCCAGCCACTTCTCTGAATGTCCTCCAGGCCCCAGCAGGAGTCACCAGAGGTCGCCATGGCTTTTAGGCATGGGCACACAGACAAACACACAAAAGCAAAATAAGGTTGCTAACCCAGAGCTGGCAACTCTATTTGAGAAGCAGGGGAGGATTTCTCCCTCCACAGCTCAGCTGGGCACCCATTAACTGTAAAGCTGGTCAAGTAAACCAACTGTCCATTCACTTACCAAGTCTTACCACAACCCCCCTCCCAAGCGGGTCCTCTGTTCACACACCCATAACATAAAGAAACTCTTGCTTGCCTCTTTGGATGTTGCTTGAAGCCCTAAACCCTCCACAGGCACTCACCTCCAGGCCTAAGTGAAAGAGGCGCATACAGTAAAGCCACACTGGGAAGAAACAACCACTTCTGGCTGCTGCTTCAGCAGCAGTGCTGCCCGACACCCTTGCCTGGAGTTCAAGACCAGCCTGGCACACTTCTGCAGGAAAGGATTTGTGTGTGTGTTCCTTCCACTGGAGTTATTCAGCGGAGCAATTTAGGGATCAAGTGGCTTAGAGGCAGGAGAAGGGAAGAAATGGGATGATAAGTCACACAGCAGCAACACCCAGGACCCTGCTGCGCGACTCAGAGCAAAGAGGTGGACGGCAACGGAGACACCAAACGTACTTGAGCGTGACCAAGGAGTGACACCAAAATTTATCAGAATTATCTCTGAGAAATGAACCAAAGGAAAATCCACGAGCAACCTTAGCGGCAGCAACCTCTAAAGATCAGTCTGCGTGGTATCGAGATCTGCCTGGGAGGAGACAGAGTCAATATCAGAAAGGCATCTGGATTCATTACATTCTTTTCACCAAAAGTAAAACAAAAAATCCTACACCGGAAGACCTTTACAAACACTTATGATCAACGCATTATAACTATCTGTGAGTTGCATCCTGATGTCAACACAGAAATACTGCCCTTGAGAGGAACAGGTTAGAAAGGGTCCTAATATTTCCCTCTCACAGACACCAGGCAACAGCGTGTCTAAGGCAGAGAGGAAAAGAAAACCAAGGGGGAAAGGCGCATACTGGGCTTGTTCATGCCCATGTGTGGGCATCATTTGATTACTGAACTATTTGCTGAATGGATGAACTGGCTCCAATGAAAACTTCTTATAACAAGGTAGCCCATGCTATATGATCTGTATAGAGGTGCTTATTTTCCATAAATAGGTAAACCACAAGTAAGGCATATGTAAGAGGCCTGTGCCCATCACAAGGACTTTCACATGTGCATTTGCAAGTTCTCTGCTGGGAACCATATTACCAGGTACATGGGGCCTGATTCAGATTGGGACCACAACCTGGGAAGACAGTGCTTATGCCTCCCACCCGCTTCATTTCCCCCTGCTCCATTTTCCCAACCTGAAACAGCCCCCGGGAAACACTATTTGCTCCACTGGAAAACCTTCATATACCTTCCTTTATGGCACCTGGTTTTTGGCCACTGTGTCACACAGAGTGTTGGACTGGATGGGCCATTGGCCTGATCCAACATGGTCTCTCTTATGTTCTTACACAATCAGCAGACATGGAGCTCCCAATGGGGCAATAAGTGCTCCCAGGGCCATTTCAAGTCAGAGAAATGGCATGGGAGGAAGGCTGAAGTTCTGTCTTGTACCCCAGTCCCTATCTGAATCAGGGCCCACACAGCTCAGAACTGAGTATCCATCAGGGAAGTCGCAAGCGCACAAGGGCAAACATAACGTGCAGTTCGGCTCCACTACTTAGATGGTGACAAAAACAATTGTATATTGGTGTCTCTCAACACATTTATTTATTTTACTTATTTACTGAAGTATTTATAACCGACCCTTCCTCATGGCTTAAGGCTAAGGATGCCAACCTCCAGGTGGGGTCTGGAGATTTCCCAGAATTAGAAATCATCTCCAGACAACAGAGATCAGTTGCCCTAGAGAAAAAGGCTGCTTTGGAAGGTGGACTCTATGGCATCGTACCTCACTGCGGTCCTGCCCCTCCCCAACCCCCACTCCACAGACTCCACCCCCAAAATCTCCAGGTACTTAACCCAGAGTTGGAAACCCTATTCAAGGCAGCTGACAACAATGTAAGACACGTGCCTTTTGGAGTCAGGGTTTAGTTCCATAAGTACAGGAACTTCCTCAGGGTTAAGAAGCAGATGGTGGTTAACACTGCACAGGGACGCTGGTGCAGTCTGACCCTACAGGCCTCTCCCTCAATTCACACCCTTGCTGGACTAAGGCACCAGATTAAGTCATGGGACTGGTTGCATTTATGGGCACAATGCAGAGCTGTTGCAGCTATGTTTCAAGATTGATTCAAGGTCACAGATAACAGCTCAATCAATGAACTTCAGTTATTCTTTTAAAAACAAAGGAAAAACAAGGGAGCGTTGTTACCAATGCCTTGGGAATAATAAAAAAGAAGAAGAAATGCCTTCTGTGTCTATGGTGTTCTCCCCCAATTTTGGGTTGTGTCAAAGGAGAACCCAGGTGCTAAAGAGGAACAGTGTAATTGGCAACAGGCAGAAACAGTCTTTGCACGGTGTGTGCACACAACACAGATTTCACTGCCTTTAAACCCAATCCTATGCACAGCTGACCGGAAAACAGTCCCACTGAGTTTGATATGACTTAGTCCAGAACAAGCAAGAACAAGATTGCAGTCCCTGATAATGCCATCTAATCCCTTTGTAAAGTCACAAAGAATGCATCTATCAGTGGCTATCAGCTATTCTACAGAAATGCCACGCTGAGGCAGTCTGAATATCAGACATCCGTGGCAAAGGACAGGGAAGAAGAAGAAGAGATTGGATTTATACCCCGCCCTTCACTTGGAGTCTCAGAGCGGCTTACAAACTCCTTTCCCTTCCCCTCCCCACAACAGACACCCTGTGAGGTGGGTGGGGCTGAGAGAACTCTGACACAAACTGCTCTTTTTCAAGGACAGCTGTGCCAGAGCTTGTGACTGACCCAATGTCACACCAGCAGCTGCATGTGGAGGAGTGGGGAATCAAACCCAGTTCTCCCAGATTAGAGTCCGCACACTTAACCACTACACCAAACTGGAGGAGTCTTGCCTTTATGCTCTCTTTTCTGGGCTTCTCAAAAGCATCTGGGATGGACCCTTGGCCTAATCTGACATGACAGTTCTTATGGATGTGGGTAAAATTATTGAAATCCAGTCCCAACAGGACTAACAGCCAGGATGGAGACTGTGATTCTGTTGGGGGGGAGAGAAAGGGACAGCCCTGTAGACAGAAATTTTGTGTTGGTGGGGCATGGGGAAATGTTGTAGGGCAGCAGGGGAGGGGGAGAGGGGCGGCCGCATGCCTTCCCTGAACTCCGTGACAATTTCACTGCTTGGAGATCAGGCACAGGCAGCCCATGCTAGAAAAACAGCACTTAAAGGGTTCCCTTTAAATGCCGTATTTCTAGTGGGGGGGGGGGCCCTGCCTGCTAGAATCACAGCTTGGAGTTCCGGGAAGGCATGCAGCCAGCAACCGCCCCTCTCCCTCACCTCCTTTAAATCTTGGAGGAGGGGAGGGAGAGGTGCGGCTGCAAGATTTAAAGGGCCCCCAGCTGATCAGCAGGCCATGTGCTCCTGCCGATCAACTGGAGGGCCCTTTGAATGTCACAGGAGGGGGGAGGGGCAGCAGCTGTTGTGGGGTGCTCCTCACATTTGAAGGAGCAGAGCCCCGAAATGCCCCAGCATAGCTACAGGCCTGGGGACAGCCCAGCTCCTAGATATTCAGGTGACTTCAGCATTACAGCATCCTTGTCAAGGTGCACAAATATACAAGATTCTCACCCCACCATCCCTTGCCGTTGCCTTCTTTGGTGATGGCATCTTTTGGGCAACTTGGCCATAAGTGTTGCCCTGAAGGATCAAAGCAGAGACCCTCCTAAACTCAACAATCTGTCCTCTAACAGCGATCGGCTGGATGTCCCAGAGAAGATCACAAGCAGGTCACGACAATGGTACCTAGCCCCGGTAGGCAGCCCCCAGCATGGTATGTCATTGCTATCAAAGACAGCCCCTTTAAGCTGTTGCTTAGATACTTAGACCTCAACCACAAGTGAACTGAAAACTTCTCATTTGTTTCCATTCATTATTTTTGACCCACCTTTCCTTGCCTAAGTTGTCTCCCCCTACACTGTCAAAATGTAGGCTGGGACTTCCCTTTTCTGCTCACGTTACTTGGTGGAACACCAAATATTAGTTATTTTTTATTTAGATATTGACTTCCTGCTTTTCTCCCCAATGGGGACCCAAAGAAGTTAACTTCATAGTTCTGGCCTGCTCCATTTTATCTGCCCAACAACAACCCCGTGAGGTTGGTTAAGCTGAGAGAGAGTGACTGGCCCAAGGTCACCCAGTAAGGGTACACTCTAACCACCACCCTACATGCACCAATGTACACCAATCCTTCTGACCATCCCTGCCAGCAGCCACCAACAGACCCTCTGTCAGGGCACTGGAAACTTTCAGAGCACTATGACTGAGTTCATAGGGAATGCAAAACCATGGTGTAAAAGAGCTTCCTTTAACTCAAACGCCTGTTCCTGACCTTGGGTGTTTGCATTTATCGCGGGGAGGGAGGGAGGGAGGGAGGGAGG
>NW_015159711.1:2096794-2135939 GCF_001447785.1 Gekko japonicus
GAGGGAGGGAGGGAGAGAGAGAGAGAGAGAGAGAGAGAGAGAGAGAATATTTCTATACAAGCTAGAAAAACACAGGCTATTTAAACCTCTGTCTTATTCAAAAAGGGAAGGCCAAGGACTGCAAGATTTAGCATACTGCTTTTCCCCTTTGCACTGAAAATTGACTCAACCAGCCCCTCCGAGACCTGACGCAGCTCCCATCCAGAGAGTGACTCACAGGGATGCATTTGATCCAAGTGAAAACTGCACCCACAACATTCAGGGAAGTTACGGAGCACCAGCGCTTGCCCTGTGAGGACAGCAGCTTAGGAAATGATCGTTTCCGAGATGCACAACGATCACACTGTTGCCCCCCGCCCCCGCCCCTATAAATCAATCCTCTCTGTTTAAATTAGGTTTTGCAAATGTTGCTTCTCACAATTTATGCACACTGGGAAATAACCTCTCTGCTCTCAAGCACATTTTGCTTTATGTCTAGGATCATAAAGCAGCAAAGAAGGAGGAAGTCCAACACCTTTCCCCCTCCCTCCAAGAAGAATCCACATATCAGTCCCCTGCCTTCATACTGATGACCTCCCATGGACCTCTGATGATGATGGCATTTTGTAGGGTATAGGACAGATGCCCAGACTTCTAAAAAACACACATCCTGATGTTTGCACCTAGATATTTACCGTGCAATCCTAAGCAAACTTACACCCAGGGCTATTTTTGGGCAGGAACGCACAGCAACGGAGTTCCGGCTGGCTCCCGAGTTGGCCACGCCCAGCAGGAACTCATTAGCATAAATAGGCCACACCCAACAGCAGAAACTCATTAGGATTGGCTATGTTAGGGGTGTGTGGCCTAACATGCAAAGGAGTTCCTGCTACAAAAAAAGCCCTGGATACAGAATAAGAAGCAAAAGGTGGGTGTGGCTGGATGACTACACTTCTGGTAACATGGGGGTGCGGCCTAATATACTAATGAGCGGTGTCATCAGGGGCATGGCCTAATATGCTAATGAGCTTCTGCTGTTGGGTGTGGTCTATTATGCTAATGAGTTCCTGCTGGGCTTTTTCTACAAAAAGAGCCCTGGACCTTTCTGATTCCACTGAAGTACTGTTAAGTACATTAAAACAACTTAAATATCCAAGCTCTGTTTAGTGTTCAGTGCTAAAACAAATTTGATTCTCTTCTAAAACAGCAACTATTTCAGACTCCAGAGTCAGAAATATTTTTCCAGGCCAACTTTTACTTCCCTGCAACTCCTTTCCATATAACTGCCACTGCAACTCCTTTCCATATAACTGAACACATGAAGCTACCCTTATACCAAGTCAGACCATTAGTCTATCGAGGTCAGCATTCACTACGCTGCCTAGCCGCAGCTCTCCAGGGCCTTTCACATCATCCACTACTAGTTTTTTTTTAATTGGGGATTGAACCTGGAACCGCCGCATGCAAAGCAGGTGCTCTCCCACTGAGGCATTATGGTGGAAAGTGCCATCAAGTCACAGCTGACTTATGGCAACCCCAGAGGGCTTTCAAGGCAAGAGACGTTCAGAGGTGGTTTTGCCACTGACCATCTCCGCGTAGCTACCTGTCAGACTCCCATCACATCAACGAAGCACACACTTGTAGAAAAGGTTTTACTTTATTTTTGAAGCGATAGGTGCGTAACAGGATCACTGTTCAGAATGAGGCACAAGCATGGATCCCCATAGATTATAGGAAATTCGAAAACCTGGGGCCCAATTGCGGGTCTTCCCATGCGCGCCATTGAGCCTGGGAAGCAATGCTCCTACTTAATCGTAACATACTGCTTCTCATGGATAATGCCATGAGATCACCAAAGCTACTACCTGCCAGCAACCACCTGTGGCCTTGAGAGATATGGACGTTCCTGCAACTAGGCAATTAAGCGCATAAACAGGCATACATGGGAATGTGAAAGCAAACAAACGCATACCTTATAGAATAAGGATGCCACGGGGCATACACAAAGGATAGGTACATATGAGCACACACAGAGAACAGGGAAGCATATTGGCAGCTTGCTGACACTACCCTGAACTTCCTTGGCAGTCTCCCATCCAAGTACTAACCAGGACCGACCCTGCTTAGTCTCTGAGATCGGGCTAGCCTGGGCCATCCAGGTCAGGGCACAGAGCCACTGCCCCGCCCTAACTTCCCACTAAGCTTCCAGCGTGACAGGAAAGTCAAGAAACTACAGTGGACGTCACAGTCCACTACTCTTGACTTTGCAGGACTCTGCAGGTTCAGGTGGATCAGGAACCGGCACCTGCCCAAGACTATCTTGAGGCACTGAAACCTACTTTCTCCTTGTCCACTTTCAGCTTTCAATGTATACTACCCATGTTATTCCAAACTGTTCTTTGCTACCATAAGGGCTGCAAACTTATTTTGATTTAAATTAAGATGAAATGTTTTACTGCAATATGCAGTGGGAACCCTAACGAAGAGTGAGCAGATTTCATGTAACCCAGATCCTAGAATTTCACATTCACGAGTTTGTTGTTTTGTTGTTGTTGTTGTTTTAAAAAAAACAGGCACAAGATAAAAATAAAGTGTGCATTTCACAGTTACATGGTGAAATCTTCAGCTGGCCAACTACTAGAGAAATTATTTCCCACTTTTGTGGGCTGGAAGGCAGATTCACAAAGGGAAAGAAAAGAGACTTTGATGTGCTAATCTGAAAACTTAAAGGAATCTATTTGCAACTCTTTCCAATCTTTCCTTTTAGTGTTTAATAATAATTTTAAAAAACTTCACACCTCTAAAGGGGGGAGAGAACCAAAACACTCTATGTCTCACTCACAAAGAAACTATTTTGGGATTGTATTAAATTAGGAAATGGTGCTCTAAAGAAAGGAAGCTGGTTTTGAGAGGAAGATGAGATGTAGCTAGGAAAGAAAGTCTTTAGATAGTAGAACCAATGATACCATATCAGAATGAAGGTCAGGGGCAAATATTCCTCCTGGAGCATCTACTACATATCTCTGTTGCCCTGGGTCTGGTCGGTTGATCTGATACAGTCCAGTCCATCACCCCATTTTACCAAGTGTGCAAATCAGATGAGGTCTCGAGCAGGAATTTAGTTTCAATTAAATTAAATTCCCCAGTGGGGATCCAAAGCAGCTTACATAGTTCTCCTGTTCTCCATTTTATCCTCATAATGGTCCAGTGAGCACAGGTTAGTCTATGGGAGAGTGACTGGCCTAAGGTCACCTGACAAGCTTCCAGGGCAAAGTGGGGATTGAACCTGGGTCTCTCTCCCAGAATCCTAGTCATCACCACCCTACCCACCACACTACATTGGAACAAAGTGGAGGGAAGAAAATGTTTCATTCTCTTCTGTAATACTGGAATTCAGAGAGAGCCAGCAGGAGCTGATGGGCAGTAAGTTCAAGTTCAGAGCAAGGGATGCTCTTCTTCACACAGTGCACAATGGAATTCATTGCCAGAAGATGTCAAAATGGCCACTGGCTTGGATTTCATTTTAAAATTCACGAGGATAGGTTTATGAATGGCTGTTAATCAAGGTAGAAAGACAGTATACCTCCGAATAGCAGGGAATGGGGACAGTTATTAAGGGAGCGCAACTGCATTCATGACGGTTTGAGAACTTCCAACAGCATCTGCTCAGTTTCACTGAAAACAGAATGCTAAGCCAAATGACCTTTGGGTTGATCCAGCAAACCAGTGCTTATCTGCCTTCCCAAGCACCCACAGGGCAGTACTATCAGGAAGGTGACAGATTGTTGCAATACAATACAGAGTCACTCCAGCCTAAGTCTAGCCTACCAAGTCTTCTCACTGTACTCTTGACACAGTGTCCTCCCTGGACCTTCAGATGAGGAGGACGACTCCACAGGAGACTCCATGAGGGAAAATGAGCCCCCTATAGTCCCTACTACACCCCAGGCTCCTTGTTCCACCCTAGATCTTCAGGAGAAGACCCATGCTATCTCTGTCACAGCCAGTTCCTATTCAAGAGGAAGAGGTTCAGGCGGATCAGGAACCAGCACCTAAGCTCTGGGCAGAGCAGGAGTCTCCTTAATGGTTCCTTCTGCCACCAGTCCCCCACCGTCCTCCTGCAAGAGGAAACAAGGCAGAGAGCCAACGCTAAAGCTCAGACGAGGCAGAAGAACACATACTTGGCAACCCAGAGCCTCCCTTCCTTGAGTTGTGCACAGGAGGAAGATGCCACTCATAAAGCTTGGCAAGATCAGAGCTCAAGTTGGGCTACAGGAAGGGGTGGAGTCATCAGCTGTCCAACCATGCTCATGATAAGTCCTGGACAGCTCCTTGCAGCAAAGGCTCCAGCTAAGCAGCTCCTTCTTGGCTTGATTTTGGTTGCCTGACAGAGACTCCATGCCTTCATCCCCAGCGGGACCAGGCAGGCAACAGGACAAAGTCCCTCTTCGTTTCCATGGGCCTGGCAGGGTGACCCAGTGAAAAGATGGAGGCCTCAAAAGCAATGGTAGATTGCACTCAGTTATCTTCGCGTGTTTCACTCAACAAATCCCAGGCTGGCAAATTATTACGCTGTCACTTCATAATGTTCATGAAAGGTCCCAAACAGCTTCCCCAGTTCAACAGGCCACTTTATTTATAAAAACTTTTTTTTTTTTTGGCTTGGCCTGGCCCATGATTTATAAATATCCGTAGACCCCAAACCACTGATGCTCGCCACCTGCAGGTTTGGTACTGGGCTCTAAGGGCAAAAGTCACCCACCAAACTGATTTTTTTTTAGCAAAGTTTGATCCTACCTTTGTCCCAGTAATACCCAAGGTGACATACATCAGTTTGTAAAACAAGGACACACTAAAAGAAACTGTGATGCCTAGAAATGAGTCTAAATGATATTGGAAATTGCTTCTAATATTGTATGCCAATAAAAGGTATTTGACTTGAGTCTTGAGTCTAAATGACAAGCTAAAATAGTCTAAAAAAATTAAAAGAAGTTAAACCCAGTTCGACTGGGAGGGAAGGCAGCATAGTACAGGCTGATCCCATCAGATTTTGGAAGCGAAGCAGGGCCGGTACTTGGAAGAGAGACCTCCAAGGAAGACTCAGCATAGGAAGGCAATGACAAACTACCTCTGCTTCTCGCTTGCCTGGAAAGCACCCTGCTGGGATTGCTGTAAATTGGCTGTGACTTGATGGCACTTTGCACACACACAAAGCCAGTCTGAAAGCCCTCTCTCCAAAGACCTGAACACGCCAAAGCTTTTTTGTTCCACACTATACCTCTTCACAGTACAGTGAGGTAGACAAACGTCCACCAAGAAATCTTTTCCATAATGGATTCCCCCCCTCAACTTTATATATTTCCACGGGGGGGGGGGGGGAATCATTTCTATTTAACTACTCTCTAATATAAATATAATTTACAGAATTAATAAGTAAATCGAAGAATAAGAACTTACAGCTCTGAGTGAACTGACCATCAACAATTCCTTTCAAACAACATAAGAGGGTAGTCATTGGGTAAAAACGGCATAAAACCATCAGATGTTTCACACATATCATATCTAAGATTTGGCTCTGGAAAGCTAAATCATAGGGCAAAACCACATTTATGCAACAACTCTGCTTTTGCAGCACCACATCTCTGAAGGTAATCATGGTAAATATTCACAAGCCTTTGGGAATGCCATATCTCCAAGGGGAATTAGGGTAAATATTCACAAGACTCTTCTACCAGTGGTACATGATTTTCATTAAGCTTTCTCTCAAATCTGCTGAGATGAAATTTTAGGGAAATCTAAGTCCAAATCCATTTCCACATATCCAGTGAAATTACTGTATGCAGAACTTCATCCCATTTTGAGATGAAATGCAAAGATGATCTTGCCCTACCTAAGACCAGTGCACAGAGGACTACTAAGCTTCCTGGTATAGTTCCATCACAAAACGTGGTATTAAATTTTTTCTCTTACAGCAACTATTCTGGTTTCCACATAAATAAGATATTAATTATCTAATCTGGAGATATTGAAAAAGGAGGATCGTATACTTCCACACTTTGGAAACTTTTCATTTCTAAAAATGCATTGTTCTTTTAACATTAATTAGAACCATACTGAGTGTATATCACACCCGAAAAATCAGACGGGTTCAAAGTTATAATTTTTTCCCCCAGGCAACTATTCCCAAGATACATTAGATAGATACCTCCAAACATTTAAACCATGTTAAGTATACTTTATTGAATTATTTTTTCCTAAGCATGTATTTCAACTCAACTAGTTTGGGTTCTTGGAAGATAAAAGTGAAACCTGTACACAGTAAATAAATTTAATACAGCATACCTTTTTAGTTTTGTTTTCTAAATTTAAGTTAAAGATACATGCTAGACCAGTTCCCAGTTTCCAGAACTGGAAAACTTTTCAGTTCAAAACCCCCCAAAGCATCTTACATCACTGCCCTTTATTAACTTTATTAACTTTCCATTTAATGAAATTCAGCCTCCCACAAAATAGACCAGAAAAACCATCCTCAACTACTGTGCTGGACGATCTCTTTCTGCTGTTATTTTACATATAAATATCCTTTTTCCTATGCATGCAACCATTTTTCTTGCAAAATTCTTCCCCCCCGCTCTTCATTTATTGTGTCTCTCTTAAGCGTGCATTTGATGATACAACATATTTTAAAGCACCTGCCCATCGTATGAAATTATTTGCACCAATTTTCAGAACACAAATACTTAAACCAGCCAGAAAGAGAATCCCCAGCTAATAGAAAGTTTCCAGCCTGCTGTTACAGAGTTCTGTCTGAGCATGATCCGGCAATTATGGGAAGAATGAAATCATTTTCGATTCCGAGCAGGATTATGAATGGAGAAACACACATGCCCACATACCCTCAACACTAGTAAATAGAAGTTACTACAAAGCGTGGAACAAAGAGCAGCCCAAAGGGAATAAAGGAACTCTGCTACTCTTTCTCCTCCTCTCTCACGTCTGCCAAGCTGTGGCCCTAATCCAAAGAGCTGTAGAGCACCGTGGCTAAGCTTTTGACCCGTCTGTGTTCAAAGGACAACCTTGAATAGCCAGAGGGGCTGGGATGCAGGTCAATTATCCAATCGAATGTCATCAATCGATGAGTGAATCGATCGTGTTTGATTGGTACATGGTCCAATAGTTATCAAACATTCTATAAAGTCAACAATGCCCCTTTTGTAAATGGCAGCCGGCCGTCTTAGCTGCCTCAAAAGGTCATCAGATTACAGGTGATGAGAGGATTCAGGTGGGTAGCCATGTTGGTCTGAAGCAGCAGAACCAAGTTTGCGTCCAGTGGCACCTTTAAGACCAAAAAAGTTTCATTTAAGGTAAAAGCTTTCATATGCACGCACACTTCTTCAGATACAGTGAAACAGAACTTCCTCAACTATTACATATGGGGGGGGGGAGTTAGTTGCCAGAAAGGGCTAGTTAGAGTCAAGATGCATAAGTAACTGGGCGATTCTAGCTGAGATTGGATTAAGGCGGTTGGTAAAAATCTGTGAATAGCAGTAAATTAGCATACAATTGTTACAACAGTTAACGAATAGTCAACAAACTTTGTTGGTCTTGGAGGTGCCACTGGACTCAAACATAGTTCTCACATCTGTTTGTTAACGCTTGTATTTGTATGCTAATTTACAGCTTTTCACAGATCTTACCAACTGCTTTAATCCTCCAATCTCAGCTAGAATTGCCCAGTTTAGCCCTTCCTGGCAACAACCCCACCCACCCTTTCTCTACCGATATGTAATGGTTGAGGGAATTCTGTGTCACTGTATCAAAAGAAGTGTGCATGCACGTGAAAGCTGATACCCTGAATAAAACTTTGTTGGTCTTAAAGGTGCCACTGGACTCGACTCTGATGAGAGGGACAGCCTCTTCCTAAACAGCCCCCTCACTTAAAAGCAGATCCTCCCCTGCCCTGCACCTCTCCCCCTTTCCCAATAAACCACATGGCCCAGCTTCTCGGATTGGCCATGTATTGTGACTACAGACGTATCTGAATGGGAACTGAAAGGTTCAGTAGTCTCGGCAACAGCCTTCGCAATCTGGCCCAGGTAGGCCTGCCAAATCTCGCCAAATTGCGGCGGAGGATCTGCATGTCTTCACAGAATCCTTGCCGCGGGGACGGCGAGATGCGTTGCACCACCGTCGCCAGGACATGACGCTATGCGTCACTCTGGCAACGGGGCTGTTTGGAGCCCCGTTGCCAGAGCGATGTGTAGTGTCAGATCCTGGCGACGGCGGGTGCAACGCGTCTCGCCGTCCCCGCGGCAAGGATTCTGTGAAGAGCTACGATCCCCTGCTGTGACTTGGCAACTCTAGGCCCAGGGAAGCTCAAAAGATATGGAGGCAGTGCATGGAAGAACAAGGGCTCTCCCTGGGCCCAGATGCTTTGAGGCAATGCAGGGAGCAGAGGAGAAGAGGGAGGAGCTTACTTCAAGGGCCAGGTGTGTGAAGCTGGAGCTATAAAAAGGGAAGAAGGGGAAAGAGGAGGAGGCTGGCAGGAGGAGGAGGAGGAGGCGGTGGCAGAGGTAAGAGGCAGGTTGCAGCACTGTGGCTCTTCTCCTGTGTAATGCAATGTGACCCTAAGGTGGGTGAAGTGAATCACACCTTCAGGGGTGTGGATTGATAAATAAAGGAACCTGCATAAGGAAACTGTGACAGGGCTCATGATCTCAAGACCCCATGGAATTCAGCTATGATGTTCCCCTGTCCCCAGGAGAGGGAGGGCAGGAAGGCTTGCACCAGTGCTTAGTTCCTGTGGCCCTTTCTTACATGCCCAGGAAGCAATTTTTCTCCAGGACAGTTTGGCTGGAGATCCTGAAGATTTTTTTGTCATCTTCTGGGTGCGGAACAGGGGTCACTGCGGGTATAGAGGGGGAGGTATTTGTGAATTCCCTGCATTGTGCAGGGGGTTGGACTAGATGATCCTGGAGGTACCTTCCAACTCTATGAATGCTCTCCCCACCACATCTGCACAATCCACATATCAGCTTTAGGTCTCTCCCCCCCATCCCTATAATTTTAATCTAAAATCTCTCTAAAGAAGAATGGGGCCATTTGCACGCTCTGTCCCCTGCACAGCACACTGCCATCACAACGTAAAACATCACACAGGTATCATTACCAGTGGTTCAGCCTTTTTTGTTTTAGTAATGGGATGGTCTACTTTTAGTTTCCAAGAAAAATCTGGACGGGCAAGGACATTTTAGCAATAGCAAACTTCAACTATCAGTGCAGTCCTAAGCAAAGTGGCACGCTTTGTCAGTCGTTAAAGTCAATCAGCTCAGAAAGTAACAACTCTGTGCAAATGCAGAATTTATTATTGGGTATGTAATTCAGCTCTCTTTCACTTAACCCCTCCCCACCAAGTTTCTAGCCCCTATGACTAGAAGACAGATTTGAAAGCCCATCAGCAATACCTGTTGAGAACTCAGAAAGTAGAAGGTGGCCTGAGGTCTTCCCATAGTCAGGGAGGGAGGGTTTGGTGCTATGAATAGCTCTTTGCCTTTTCTCCCCATGTCTAGCAGGAAGAGAATAAACTGTAAGCAGTAAGCGAATATATGCCAGTTTGCCTGATTATATAAGTTGCAGAATTCAGTTTCTCTGGGTAGAGAATCTGAGACAGCCTGCAATCCTCATCACATCTATACTCCGAGAAGACGATCGGAACAAACTCCTACCGAAGCAGCTGCAGCCGAGGGGCAGCCAGGACAGGGCCCACCTTCTGCCACAGCAGCACAGTTGAATGGCACTCCAAACCCCTCCTCAGTCCAGTTTCGAGACAGCAAGGGTGTGAACCCCAACCAGAGCTCCAGTGCCTTGCCCACAAACCAGTGTGTTGCTGGGGACATCCTGGAGAGAAGCTCTGCCTCCATGGGAGGCAGATAAACAAGTGCTGGCTTTTGCTGTGGAAGGAAGGAAGCTGCTCACAGCCCCGGCACCTGATAAGCACTGCAGCAGAGAGCGCCTCATATCACGGGCTTTTGACAAGCCCTCCACAATGATGCGAGCCCATGAGCCAGCAGTTTCTCTCCCTCCTTTCCCTCCCATCTCTCTTTCTGAAACAAACCACTTTGGTACGTGCCCTGTCATCCACACACAGCAGAGCATCTCGGAGAACCTCCTTCTCCCCAGAAATGGGATCCAGACATTGCTTTCATGACCAACTCTTTAGTCGAGTGAGTGGTTAAAAGTATCCTACTTGATTCAAGAAGGCCAGGTTCTGATATCACACGCACCACACCACACCCTCATACTCCACACCCTCATACTCGGCATTAATTAACCCCAAAGCTATTACAAATCTACACTGGCAGGGTTAAAGTGACGGTTCCCCTAGGCAGATGGCCCTTATATCATGCAGCTCACACTTTGGCAGAAACCTGACTCTGGGGATTTTCTACCTTTAATGGTTACACTTGGTTATGCTTGAAACAGAACAAGTTCAGAAGATGCAATACACACTTTACCACTCACTGAAGAAATGATCTGATCTGACCCGGATAGCCCAGGCAAGCCAAGTCTCGTCAAATATTGGAAGCTAAGCAGGGTTGACCCTGGCAACTACTTGGAAGGGCGACCTCCAAGGAATATTAGGGCTGGGATGCAGAGGCAGGTAATATAAGCCACCTCTCTGAAAATGTCCTAGCCCCACTAAGGGTACCCAGAAGTCACCATGACTTCCAGGCTTGCAAGCACATACATGCACACAGAAAGAAAGGCTTGCAAGCAAAGAAAGAGACAGAGAGAGAGACAGAGAGAGAGAGACACAGAGAGAGAGACAGAGAGAGAGAGACAGAGAGAGAAAGAAAGGCTTGAAGGAAAGGGGAGGAAAGGGAGGGGAGGAAAGGGAGGGGAGGAGTTTGGTTTGTAGATTACATTAACCCTAAACTATTTTACTGGTTTGTTCCTTAATTTCCACTTGGTTATCTATCATCTTTATCAGCCTGATACCCCTTGCATAATATATTTAAACCATATGACTTCAAAACACACTGGTTACATAAAATATCTCATAATTAGATGGAGAGGAACATTTTGGCACAATTATCCTATTAGAACACAGGTCAGCACATTCTTATTGATATGTTCTGTTTTACCAAAGCATAATTGCAGCATTCCCCATAGACCAGAGACAGTCTATACATTATTGATCTTGGGTTTCTCCTCCTTGGGTTTGAAATCATACTTTGGTGCTCTCCTACAATTTGCCAGTCTTCTACAATATGCCTGGCAATTCACTTAGTTTGTCCTTCCAACCTGCATTGACCCATGAACACCTGAAGCTGCCTTATACAGAGTCAGGCCATTGGTCTTTCAAGGTCAATAATGTCTGCTCTGACTGGCAGCAGCTCTCCACGGTCTCAGGCACAAAAAGGGCTTTAACCTGATTGTTTTAGATGGAGGTGCTGGGGACTGAACCCAGGACCTTTGACATGCATCCTGAAGAAAGAACAGCAGCAACACCAGTGGCAGGAAGACCATGAGAATTGAGGGGGGAGGATGCTGAAATATCTTTCCTCTGGCTCTGAATGTTCATACTACCTATGTGTTATATTTGTCTGATGAATTTTGTAAGCTGCCTTTTTTATTATTAAATTGTAAGCTGCCTTGAGGAGCATACTATTGAGATACATGTCAGAGTGATAGAGGTAGCAAGCAGTTACTATAGATCAGTTTGATCTGTTTGTCAGACCTAGCTGTCATGCTAGTAATCATGTAATTACAGCCAGGTGTTTTCTAGCAGGTGTTGCTCTTTCAGGGCTTGTTAGAGCTAGTGATTACATCACCTTGTTAGAGATTGGCTGGGGTTTAGCATAATAGCTATCACCTTAGTAAACTGGGTGGGGACTCAGTTCTAATAGACTAAGGCACGACATGCTGTTCAATCGCCTGTAAATATCTCTGTATATATTCACCTTTATAACTATATAAACTCTCTGTGCACCTTCATAACTGGTCAGTCTCCCGCTTCTTATTTACAACACCCAATACCTACATGGTGCAAAGGCTGAATGAAAAATCATCGAAATGAAATAAAGAGTCAAGGGTGAACTTCTGTTTTAAATCTCACAGGTACTCACAGGCATGGGAGCAATCCACTCCACTTCCCCTAGCCTGCATCAAACTTCACACGAACACACAATGATTTGTACTGAGTATGACTTAAGAGTCAGACAATTGGTCTATCAAGGTCAGCAGGTCTCCAAGGGGCTCAGGTCTTTCAAATCACCTACCTCCCGATCTTTTTAATTGGAGATGCCAGGGCTAGAACCTGCGATCTTCTGCTTGTAATGTGGGTACCTTCCACTGAGCTCTGGCTCCTCCCACTGGAGAACATTAGCTCACTCTAAAGTTTATTACAAGCCTTATACCAAGTCAGATCGGTGCATCTAACTCAGTATTGCCTCCTCTGGCAGCGGCTCTCCATGACATCAGGTAAAGAAAGACATCATCTAGCAGTGGTTCTCCAAGACATCAGGTAAACCACTGATTTCAGCCTTTCTCCCCACTAAAGACCAAACACGCATACTTTCAGAGATTTGGTTCCAAGGTTTGGTTCCAAGAATGGCATTTAGACTGGGGTGATATAAGCTCACAGATATTTATACTGCCCCGACTGGCGAAAGTCAGCTTTCAGAATTAGCTCTTAGGGGTTACACATTAGCTTTGAACACATCACAGATATATTATCTTCCCCACAAATGTTCAGAAAAATGAAGTTTCAAGGCAGTTTGGAGAACAATGATCTTTAAGTACAGCTCTCAAGGCTGAGAAAACATCTGCACACATTAACTGGTTCGACTGGGAAGAGGAGAACCTATTGAGATATATGTCAGAGTGATAGAGGTAGCAAGCAGTTACTATAGATCAGTTTGATCTGTTTGTCAGACCTAGCTGTCATGCTAGTAATGATGTAATTACAGCCAGGTGTTTTCTAGCAGGTGTTACTCTTTCAGGGCTTGTTAGAGTTAGTGATTGCATCACCCTGTTAGAGATTGGCTGGGTTTTAGCATAATAGCTATCAGTTTAGTAAGCTGGGTGGGGACTTAGTTCTAATAGACTAAGGCACGACATGCTGTTCAATCGCCTGTAAATATCTCTGTATATATTCACCTTTATAACTATATAAACTCTCTGTGCACCTTCATAACTGGTCAGTCTCCCGCTTCTTATTTACAACACCCAAGAGAACCCAAACAAACTTCAGTTCACTGCTTATCAGCCTAACAGCTTGCAGCAAACCAACAGTCAGCAGCTCACGTAAGTAGATATCAATCATGCCAATATCATTCAATATGCCCACTGATGCTTATGCCATAAAATGACCACTGATGCTTATCCCGTAGGGGGAGAGACAACAGCTCAGTGGGAGAAGGCATACTTTCAAAGTCCTAAATTCCAATCTTAACTATGGCACCCAGCTTCTATCCAAGCAGTTCTCATGATCCACAGCATTACCTTTTCAGAAATCAAACGGGTCCTGACTATTCTTCTGCCTGAGACCCCGGAGAGCTGCCGCCAGTCAAAATGGACAGTACTGAACATACAATATAGATGGATCAATAGCCAGATTCCCTATCAGGTAGCTTTGTATGCTCATTGAGTGGGTACAGCCAATCAGTCTGCATGTGCGAGGTCCTAGGTTCAGTCTCTGATGTCTCAGGTTGGAGGACTAGGAAAGACCGCTGTCTAAAACCCTGGAGAGTCACTGCCAGTTAAAATAAATGGTAAAATAGACCAACAATCTGTGTAAGGCAATTTCATATGTTCGTACAGAAAAAAGATGCACATCTAATTTGTGACACAGCACACCAGAAACACATCTCCCCCCCCCCCCCCCCCATTGGAAACCACTTGCTTCTTCTTGGCTAATTCTAAACAGTATTCACAAGCCCTACAATCATAGCTTTTTTTTTCATACCTGGGCACAACCAGAGGAAACTAACCCCCCCCCCCCAACTCACTTTTGTAGGGCATCCTTTGAACCACTGTCAAGGAAAATCATATTATTCAGTCATTATACTGTTTAAACTCAAGGAAGGACCAAACAAACCTGTTTCAGGCAGCCTCCCTGGTCTATAGTCTCCTTTTTCTCTCACCAAGACACGCAGAGGATATACATTCATTCCAATTATCAGAAGAGGTCAGACCAGTTCCAAAGTTTCACTCTCTGTTGTTGCTGTTTTTTAACCAGCTCCTTTTAGAGATGGGGAAACCAAGTAAGAGTGCAATCCTAAGGAGAGATACACCCTTCTAAGCACCATTGACTTTACTGGAATTAAAATGCTAACTTTGTTTAGGATTGCAGTGTTCAGGGTTGTAGCCTATCAGCTTTCTCACAGGGTTGCCAGCTCTTAATTGGGAAATGCCTGGAGATTTGGGGGTGGAGCCTGGGGAGGGCATTGTTTGGTGAAGGGAAGGACCTCAGCAGCATATAGTTCCATAGAGTCCACCCTCCAAAGCAGGGGAACTGATATTGGTCGCCTAGAGATCAAGTGTAACAGTGGGGGATCTCCAGGCCCCACCTGGGGGTTGGCAACCCTACTTTGTCACTCCATCTAGCCTGATTCAGTTCTTAACTACAGCTCTCATTACATGCAGCCTTTCTCCATTCATGTCCTACAATCCACAGTGTAGCTTTTTCAGAGGTCAGAAGGGGTCTGTCCTCTCTCTTTGAGCAACAGAAAAGCTGGTAGGAGCAAAGCCTACAAATTAACAGTGCTACTTCTCACCACATATACTACTTTGAAGTATTCAGGGTGCTTCATGCATGCTATTTTGGGAATCTCTACAAGAACCCTGTAAAGTAGGTCAAAAATTACTATCCCTGTATTGCAGATGGGGAGAGTCAAGGAAGAGTGGCTTGCCAAGGCTGACTAGTGATTTCATGTCTCAGGTGGGATTTGAGCCAGGGCCTTTCTGATTCACAGTTCAATCTCTTAATCACTAAACTACATCTCAGTGACTTGCCCAAAATAGCTCCCCTACTTGCCTACCCAGGAGCCCATGGCCGCACTGGATCTGAAACTGAAGTCTCAGAGGTCTAAACTCCGCCCTTTACCGAAAAGTGCCATAGCAGTCTTTACAGTAGTTAAATACAGAGCTTAAAAGATATTTCAAATTCAAATTCTTTAAAACAAACATTCTGATAAACAGCAGGGGAGGGGCTTTCAAAATCCCAAGCCACTTGCACCAAACGTTTAGGCACCCAGGACATTCTTCCTACCATTCAGAATGAAAAACATACCATGCAGCTATTGCTGACACTCATACGAGGTCTGAATCAGCACATTTAAAAAAATAGCTTATGCTATCCAACTTCTACAAACCACCTTGAATGTTCTAAACATTACCCACTCCAGCTGAAACCGTATTCCCACAGTAGAGCCCACCCTTCCAAAGATCTGGATGCAGCAACAGTTCACACCTTCCTTTGGTCACAATCTCCTGTTTGCAAGCAGATCCCCCCCCAACAGCATGGCACACCTCAGTGTGTCAGTGGTATGATGATACCCCATGCCACAGACTCATCAGCATCCTCCCTCTCCTCCCAAGACAGCACCTTCTTCCACTGCGACTCCTTTCTTGCACACATTTTGCATGCTAAAATTCACATCCCTGCCGCATCAAAAAAACCCAATATTTTCTATAGTGTGTAAAAAGGCCACTGACAGTCCAGTTCACAACTCAGCGATGCCAAAACAGTTCAACTGAAGCCAGTTCGAGCGGACTGTAGACAACAGGACTATTCAAGTTAAGTTCGAACCGTTCATTTAGCTTTAATTGAACCGTTGACTGTTATCTGAGCATCAGTTGCCTCGTTCAAGACTGGGTTCAATTTCCCAACAGAAGTTAGCATAAATGAAAGAAGATCCCTCACTAATGCCCTGGAAACAGCAAGTGTCTCCCCTAGTTGTTGTTGTTTTTTTTAAAAAAAAAAACAACACGCTCCATTTGTGGCAGTCCGAAAAAGACTACCCAAAGGAACCACCCACAAAATCATAAAAAAGAATCATCTGTCTCTTCACTAACAATACAACTGATATAATTTCATTTGCTGAGAAAACCCCTGTCATAAAGTCTCAAGCATTAAGCCATCATCTGACACAACTGCACTTTAAACCCTACATTTTGAGCAAACCAAGATTTACTTGTCTATGCTGTTTGAACAGAACACGGGTGATCGGCATATATGAGGTACAATAGTTCCCTAACAGACTTATTCATGCTCTGCGGGATCATCACCATGACCTATGCAAGAACATATTTGTTGGAAATCAATCAATCAAACAAGACAGTTTCACTTGACAAACATAAGGCTGAGATGCACTGAGCTGTTTCACAGTAGCCAAATGTTGCCCAAATATTTGGAAAAAACCAAAACTAAAATCCAGACATTGCATCTTCCCTTTGGATTAAGTAACCCAGAATCATCACTTGGTTCTGTACCAACAACCCAGTGCATGGGGTGGGGTTATCATCCCGTTTATGTACCAAAAGGATAGAAAGTGAATTAAAAGATAACTAATCTGTAATAAACGACCCTGTGTAGATATTCAAGTAAGCTACTCTTCTCTGTCTCTCTGCCCGCCACTTCTGTTTCAAGGAGAAAAGTGGGGAGCACCCATATCTTTGTATTTTAAACTTATCCACTGCACCCAACCAAAAAACAGAACAAAATGAAATCGCTAGTTGAAAAGATTTTACCCTCCTATGGTCAAAAGAAAAGCCGTCCTCTTTCGCCCTCTGCCTCAACATTCTCCAAAGTCATCTGAGGTACATTATGTATTCTCAAAAGAACCACTGTTTCTTAACCCTCCCCCCTCCCCCCTCCCACATCTGTAAATACTAGAGTGAATTTCTTCAGGCGCACCAAAACAAAACCAAACATAAAGGAAAAGAAAGGGGAACCACAATCTCTTTCTCCTCTTTTTTTGCAAGATCAAACATCCCCCGGAGTTCCCAAGATCATGCCCTTCCCCCGTACAAAAAACCCCACTCACCTTTGGGTCCTGGTTGCTGCCTCTCCACTTGACCATTTAACAGCAGAAGTTGGGGGTTGGGGATCCCCCCAGTCCCAGTGTGAAAAGCAAAGAGATTTTGGGGGGTGGGGGCTTCAAAATAAAATGAGGTGAAGTTCCAGAAAGAGAGAAATGCTTCAGGCTCCCAGCACCTACTCACCCCCGGCACCTAAGGGAAAAAAAATCCCTCCCCTCACTTCCCACTCCTTCCTGCTCTCTTTTGGGCTCAATCAGACCAGACTGACTGTCTTTGTCTGTCTGACAAGCGCCATGTTGATATCAACATCCAAGCTCCCACCTGCTGCCGCTATGAGACTCTGGGACTTGTAGTTCCCAGCTCCCAAGGGTAAAGGGGAAGGACTACCCGCTTAGAACTACCACTCCCGACATCCTCTGCTAGCGCCATCACTCCAATGGACGACCGCATAAGGGAGCGCAAAGCGGGGTGGGAGACTACAATTCCCAGCATGCTCTCGGAATGAGCACTGATGACTTCATTCTGAGATAGGGAGGGTTGGCCAAATGAGTGGACTACATGTCCCAGGATGCTATGGGAGAGGCTTAGATCAGGAAAGAGAAGAAGGATGGTCACAGTAAATAGAGCCGGGTAAAGCATGAAGCTGGTGAGTTGGGGGGACTGTTATTCCCTCTCAAATACCTCAAGCCGTGGGTGGGCCTAGGAGGGGTAGCTCCAAATCCCTGCACTATTGTGGGGAGGGGTGTTTCAGTGGGATAGCAGTTAATTTTAAAATATTTATTAAGGTCTTCCTTTGAAGGTGTTGAAAGAATGATTTAATGCACAGTAATGATAGAAGTCAGTTTGCGCCAGGGGTAATCTTCAGAATTTGTTTTCAGAACTGCTGTACTCAGTCATTGAACTTTTCAAATCTAAAGTACTGTTTCCAGAAGTCGTAGTAAAAGTAGCCAAGAGTCTTGTGGCACCTTAGAGACTAACAGGTTTTTATCCTAGCATAACCTTTTGTAGACTGGAGCCCATTTTGTCAAACGCATGTTGTGAGACATTAAGTGCCTGTGTACATGTATGTATATGTATCACTCTCCCTCTTCCTCCCAAAACATGCTGCCAATTATTTATCAATCTGTATATTAAAAAAATGAAAATAGTCTTTCTCAACCTTTCTCACATGATGCCAGGTGTATATTCTGTTGATAGGTTGAAAGTTCATATCAGGGAAAAGAAAGGTCTACTTCGTATAATGACCGTGCGGAATTCCCTACCAGCAGATATGACCATGATTGTTTAGAAAGGGAACTAGACAAATGGATAGCATCCTGATATATAAGATGACATAATAGTGGAATGGAGCCTCTGTGTTTGGAGGCCGTATAGCACAGATTACCAGGTGCTGGGGACTGGTAGCAGGGGATGTTTTCATGCTTATGGGCTTCTTGGAAGCACTTGACTGGAAATGGAAATCTCTCCCATTATTTGTGCTATGTATGAATGTGGTTTTAAACAGTATAGACAGATTTAAATCAAGATGCTAAGCAGTGTAGTTTTACAGTCGTGTTAAATTTTATCAGCCAAACACTGGCTTAAGCCACAGAGTGCGAAATCGCTCTTTTGTCTTTATTCTCAGCTCATTTGTCTTTCAGTTTGTCTCTCACACATGCCCATTGACACCTATTGATTACAGTTTAATACACTGAAATGGTGAAAATCTCTGCAAAAAAAGAACTGGGTTATCAGACTTGCTCACTTTGGCTTAGCTCCTTCTCCTCCTCTTGCCAGTTGGAAGATGGTTTACGGCTTTAACATTCAGCACGTCAACAAGGTCCTTGTGTGCATCAATAGCTCATAGGTGGCTGCAAGAACTTGCCGTCCCCTTGAGGGTGTCCCCAAGCTTCTGACAGGCCAGAACTGAAAGTGAACAATTGCTATTCTGTCCCACCAATTGATGTTATGGGCAGTAGATTGGAGGATGGCGCATCTTGAGTCCTGGGCCATTTCTGCTAATAACAGCAGGTGGCCCTACTCCACCAAAGGATTCTTCTCCACTCTCACTCCCATCTTTCAAAAGATATACGTAAATACTTGAAATCTGGAAATTAGTCTGAATCAATATGTGAAATTCAGCCAATGTCACGTCACCCACTACTTCTTGGCCCTCGTTGTTCCCTTGGGGTTGCCAGCTTATAATGCTGCTGTTACTTGCAAAATCCCCTTCTTGGGGTCTAGAATCCAGGCCTAACAACCCCATGTTTTCTCCGTGCCAGTGTCTTCACACCCTCTCTGTATGATTTTGCCAGAATCTTGGCTCTCCCTCAACTCCACATTTTTTGCATAGGTTCCCACTTTTGAGGCCTTTGTCTTCTCTGTCATGCCTTTGGTTGCTACCCTGCAACTGAAGGCTCTCTGGCACTCCTGATGTGCTGAACGTTAAAGCCATAAGCCATCTTCCTACTGGCTCTCCTGCCCTCTGCCATATGTGCTGTCTTGTTTGTGACTACTCTTGGGGTTCTTAAGAGCCCCCTTCTACTGAATCTCTTCTTTCATTTTTCTTCTTCCCTGTTTTTTCAAGCCTCAATCCCCACCTACTTTTTCTTCACGCCACTCTTTCTTCGCTTATTACCTATTCTGCGCCCTTTCTCCAGCACACCAGCCCCTGGCTTTCCTAACCCTTAGCTTTCCCTTATCCCTGAACCTTTCCCCAGGCTTCAGTATGACCAAACTGACACAATGTCTCTCAAAAAAGTTAGACTGCAGACTGCTTCAGTCCCTGAATGCTTGGGGGGGGGGGCGAACAGTGGGAGGGCTTCTAATGTCCTGGCCCCACTGGTGGGCCTCCTGATAGCACCTGGTATTTTTGGCCACTGTATGACAGAGTGTTGGACTGGATGGGCCTTTGGCCTGATCCAACATTGGCGTCTCTTAGTTCTAATGTTCTTATGCCTAATTACATGTTAGGTTTTTCCCTTGGTCCACACAATCAAACATGCATTGCTTTGCAGCTTCTGTGCTGGGAGCTTAATCTGAGGCACATGCAGGTCTAATTCAGATCAGAACCACAGGGAGAGGTGGCTTCAGCCTTCCTTCCATGCCGTTTTCCCAATCTGAATGGTCCCAGGGAGGTGCTATTGGTCCTGTAGGGAGCTCCATATGCTCTCGTAGGGAACACTCCGGGCCGGCTCACTCACTAGGCGAACTAGGCAATCGCTTAGAGCGGGATGGCCCTTAGGGGCACCAAACTGCACCCGACCCCGTACTCTGGGAGTTTCTTGATTATTTGTGTTTTTTATTCTTCCTAAAATGCATTTATTTTTGAAAATTGTTGGGCGCATGGGGGGCATAAGGAATCCTCGCCTAGGATGCAAAATAAGCTGGAGCCGGCCCTGGGAACACTTCGCTTTTCTCAGTGGGACACTGAGGCAGTGTGGTGTGGTGGTTAAAGTGTCAGACTGGGATCTGGAAAACCCAGGTTCCAATCAGCGCTCCCTCTAAGCTGTGAAGTCTTGTGAGCAAAACTCCTACTTTGTGAGCTCCTGGCATTAAAGTTGTGAGTGAGCAATTTGGCTACTGCATACATTAGTTTGCTCTGGAGCCATCGTTCCTGAGCTAAGACAAAACTTTGTGTGAGCTGGAGGCTAAAAAACTGTGAGCTAGCTCACATTAACTCCGTTTAGAGGGACCACTGGTTCCAGTCCCCGCTCTGCCATGGAAGCTTGCTGGGTGACCTTGGGCCAGTCACACATCCTCAGCCTAACCTACTTCACAGGATTGTTGTGAGGAGAGCAATGCAAGCCTCTTTGGGTCTCTGTTGGGGAGAAAGGCGGGATATAAATGAAGTAGATAAATAATAAATAAACAGCCACTCCCACCCTCCACAGCTGTTTTCAGGCTGGGAAGACAACATGGGGGCGTGGCTTAAACCCCTTCTCTTGTGCTATGGTCCCAATCCGAATCAGGCCTGTGTGTGCCTGAGATTAAGTACCCAATATGGAATTTGTGGAATATGTTTGCTTGTGAGGACCGGGGGGGGGGGGGGGGAGTAACATAGTTATACCCCGAGGGACTGAATATTCTGAGCCATCACACCCTCTAAGCCAATCAGTGTTGGCTGTTTCACTGCCACACAAGCAGTAGATACAAGATAAACAGAAAATGCAGGATGTGTTCTCCAAGCATGAATTTTGTGCAATAGGTGTGAAAATGTCTTCTTTTTCATTTTCTTTAGCCCATCAGGGTGGCTTGGATTTTGCGTATACAAAATGTCAACTTCCTAGCTGATAAGTGATTTCTTCAACATCTACGATGCTCCTGCCAGGTCTTGTTATAAGTCAAGGAGGCCCAAGTCTGTGCCTGTATAAATGTGTTATACTTTCCCCACTTTTCTAAGCAGCAAGAAGTTCCAGCAGTAGAGTACCTCTGGAGGCGAGAACACTGGAGACTTGAGGATTGTGTAGTATTTGTCTTGCATGGTAGTAGATCTACCCCACATCAGATTCCTTGAGGGAGATCCTGCAATGCATGTCAGAGCAGCTCACGCCCCCAGTTCACTTGCTTGTGTCTTGGTCTCTTCCGGAATCTAGACGGCTCTTTTTTCACATACAGACACTGTCCACCCTATCTCCTCAGCTGAGGGGTGCTTGGATAGAGCTGTTTCCTAGAAACACTGCTGTTCCTTTTGTCAAGAACTCTGGCTCCCCCGCCCCACCATTTTAGGCTGAGCCATAGGTTAGAACCATTTGCGCTATCTAGGCTTCAAACTGGCAACACCAGGAGTAAAAATACAAGTCCTGTTCACAGGTTACAATGAATGCAAGTAGAATCTGGGTATTTGGTTTTTCTTTATACATGCATTGAGTAATTCTCGTGTTACACTCATTGCACAAGCAGCTGAATGGTCACATTGATCCAGGCACTGGGTCTTGGTTTCATTTGTAAAACGGACCCACATTGGTTCTTTCATACAAGCAGGTGTACGCACACCCATGCAGGTTGTATGTTCATTCACTGTAACATGTACACAGGGCAATGGCAACAGTTCCAACACGTGAAGCATTCTGCAGACCAATGTGTTCGAATGCCCTATATTGCATTTCAATGAACTATAGTACAGCCTGCCCTGTGATGGTAATTGCTCTGGAAAAAGGTGTAGATGACTGTGAAAGTTTTGCAGCGGGCAGTATATTGCAAGGTTGTAATGTCTGGAGTCATAGAATTCAAGGATGAGAAAAAGCAGTGTGGGTTCTTGCTCAGTAGTCTGGCAGTAATTCTGGCACAGTAGTCTGGCTCCCTTTCCTTACTGACACGCAGTTTGGTTGTTCATTAAATCTGATCTCATTCTTTCAGTACTGCTTGTCCGGGCATCCGACTTTACCATGCAACGTGCTCAAGTTCAAATCTACCACCATCATGTTAGACTGTGGGCTGGATATGACCTCCACACTCAACTTTCTCCCCCTGCCGCTGGTCCAGAGGTATGCCTCAGCACTTATTAGATACTTCCCACTGTTTTCGCTTCCTGTTTTCCAGAGCTGTATTTGGGGAGAGAAATGCAGAGTGGCATAAAATGATGGGTAGCATTGGAAGGCCAGGACTGGAAGTTGGGGGTGGGGGTGGGGTAGGTTACAGGAGAAGAGGGGAGTATCATCCGATCGCATAAATAGACTGAGTCCACTTAAAAATTCCCTTTATCAAAATAATGTCCTTTGGCTCAGTAGACGGAAAACGTTTTATGGATTTATCGATTTGGTTTTCCAGATAATTTATTCTAAGCTTCAGTAAAGTATTGCAGCAGCGGCCCAACGCAAGTGAGGTCACAGATCTGTCATCTTTCTGGCTTCTTCATGCAAGAGGAGATAAATGGGAGGTAGCTCTAAAGTGCAGGCATGCCAGGCATTCCCGCCCCAAGTTAACCACCCCTGTAGTTGGCTTTCTACATAGTCAGAAGCCAGGCACATTAAGTATGCACTGGAGGGCCTTTGCTCCTGTTTATGCAAAACAAGGGAAATGTCCATCCTGTATATTACAAGGTCCCCTCTGTCTGTGTGTGCACGTGCGCACACGCACACATGGAGCTATGCATTCGATGGGACACCTGTGTTTGGAATACTGTCTGTAGTTCTGGCCTCCCCTTATGGAAAATGATATTGTAGAGCTGGGAAAGGAGCAGAAAAGGCTACCTGGAGCAATGGAAATTCTTCTGCTCATTTGACAGTGATGGAACTTCAAGGGGTCAGTCAATAAAACTGGCTGTCGGCAAATGTGGGACAGGCAAAAGGAAGTAATTCTTCATAAATAACTGGTGGAATTTGTGGCTACAGGATGGGGCCATGGGCTTATTAAAAAATGAGTTGGGCAAATTTTGGGGTGTTGGGTCCCCCAATAGCTTAGTTGTGATAGCCAACTGAAACCGCTGTGTTTAAAGGCAGTATACCTTAGGATGCCAGTTGTTGAGACAAGCAATGCAGGAGGGCTGTTGCTTTCTTGACTGGCTTCCGGGCATTCCAGTGGCATTTTGCTAGTGGCAGTGGGGGGAAAGAATGGTAGATTAAGTAGACCTTGGGCTGATCTAAAAAGGTGGTCCTTCTGGTCTTGTGCAGTCTGTCTCTCCGTGACCTCCAAGTGCAGCTTTTTAGTCTCCCCCCCCTCCCCCATGGGAGACACTGAAATGGGGACATCATTTGTGTGTGGACTAAACTCCCTGTCCTCAGTGAGTCCAGTATTCTTGGGGCATGTCCAGGCTTGTGGCTTATTTCCTGCCATAGAGCTGAAGGGGAACCATTGAGAATTCACCCAGGCCCTGCCTGCATGTCTCTGCCATTGGGTCTTAGTGCCATGTTAGTGTGTAATGGAACTTTGAGGTGTGGCTTCGTAATACATATGGACGAGACGGAGCTCAGAAAAAATTGCAGAGGTGCTTGTTGTATTTTGAGATCAGACAGGGTGCTTGCAGAGGTTGAAGCCAGCCATGGGGTGGGCACCTGGAGATCTCCTGCTATTACGGCCAAGATCAGTTCTCCTGGGGAAAACGGCTGCTGTGGAAGGTGCACTCTGTGGCATTATACCCTGCTGAGATCCCTCCCCAAACTCTGGAAGGTGGAGAGACCTGAGGTGTGGGCTTTCTGCCAAGGAGGGAAATAGTCTGTCCTCTTCAGCAACCCCTCTGCCCTTCTTTGAAGCCTCTGTGCTCTCCTGCTGGAAGAAGAGCAAACTGGCCACACAGAGGAGAGAGTACAATCACCACCAGGAAAAGGCTGAGCTGGCCACAGTGGGGGCAGGTGGTGGTTTTATTCCCCTTTCTCCATGGCCAGCTTGCTGCCCTCTGGGCTCCTCTCTGACCTGAGCGGCTCTGCCTCGTGCTGGGGAGAGTGAGAATACAGCAAGGGAAAAATAAAGGGCGCAAAGGTTCAGCGTAGAGATGTGAAGGCCCGGGGAAAAACCAGAAAAATTCGGGGGGAAAACGTTTTTTCCCCTTTTTTTTCCTGAAGCCTTTTTGTTTTTTTCCGAAAAATTGGAAAAATTGAAAAAAGAAAAAAAATTGACTATGGAACGTTTTATTTTAACATGAATAAAATATTTTAAGACAAAGTGTTCAAATATTTTCCAAATCATTTCTAAAATACATATATATGGTATCAGATTGATCTAATTTCTGTGCACTGAGGACAAGCAAGTCCTAGGTTACAAACAGAACTCTCCAATGCAAGAACAAGATGCATTTCTTCCTTTAGGAGGTGCTATTGTCAGAAGAAAATAAAAACGTTTCAGTTTTTTTTTTTTTTTGCATGTGGGAGGGTATTCTATTTGTACTAATTGTTTGGATACACTATATTTTTAATATGCTAGTTGTGATAATTTCATGCCAAGTAAAAATGTCCATACTCATATATTATGTTCCTAAAGTAACAGAATGAGTTTCAATCTAGAAAAGACAAAATAAATGTTAATGTAGCATTTTTTTCAATTTTTCCGAAAATGTCCATTTTTTTCCGAAAAGGGGAAAAAACGGGGTTTTTTCCAAGCTTCAAAATTTCCGGAAATTTTACATCTCTAATTCAGCGATGGTGGCGAAAGGCAGCCCCACATGCTCAGAGGTACCCTGGGGTTTTCATTGTAGTTCTGTATCTAATATGGATACTTGTTTATTTTAAACATTTGTATGCTGCCTTTCCATCAGATCAGGGTCACCAAGGCAGCTCACATAAAAACAATTGAACAATTAGAAACACCATTATAATGATAACATAATGCGATTAAAACACAAAGAAGCAATACGTGTTTGGTTGGGTGGCACGTGGGGGCACGCAGACCCGGTGTGACTATTTTTGTTGATGTTAGTCATGAATGTGGCTGTCCGTGAGTGCAGAGTGAGTACTATTGGGCTGCTCTGCCTAGCAGCAGCTCTGGGGTTGCTGGTGGAGGCCTCTCACGTCACCTCCTGCCTGATCCTTTTATCTGGAGATGCAGGGACCTTCAGCATGCAAAGCAGACCACTAGAGCTATTGAGACCCTTTAACTGCAGATGAAAGAGATTAAACCCAGTGCCTGCAATGTGCATGCTCAACCCCTTAAGACACAGCCTTTTCCCAAGTAGAAGGATGACAAATTTCTCAGTAGTAAACATTCATTATGCTGAGCAGCTCACTATAAGGATGATTGGGGGTGTAACGAAATGGCTGCCAGGCAGAGGCAGCAGTTTATTTTAAAATGGCTGCCAGTCTGGTAGTCCTTTACATCCCGGCCTACATTTCCCGCCAGCTTTAGGGGAAAAGAGTGGGAAAGTAGGGACCCACCCCGGGGGCGGAGCCAGCTAGATAAAGGCTTTGACCCCTCAGGGGAGTTTTTTAGTTTTGGCCTTTGCCTGAGCTTGAACAGCAGCTTCAAGGGGTGTGTTACAGGTGGGACTCCTGCTACCAACACTCTGTGGTCAGTCCAGGCCACTATAAATCATGGTGGAGGGTTAGCAGTATTGGTGACCAGTCCTGAGGAGGGCTGAAGTTTCTCTCCAACCAAGAGGAGGGGTAAGCAAATCCTGGCCTGCAGCCACCCACTATAGAGGTAGAGAGGGTGTGTGTAGGGGACAGAGGAATTGCGTTTAGATCGTGTTTATTTTCTGCCCAGGTTGAGTCGATGTGCTTGTGTTTATTTTCTGTGCCTTGTATATAGTTAAAATAAATCTTTTTAAATTATAAAGCCTGGTAATGCCTTGACCACATAGTCCTCACCGCTCAGCCAGAGGCAAAAGGAGGCCAGGGAACTCAAACGGTCCCAGACCGGAGGGGTTGTCAACTCTCCAGGGGGCACCCAAAGATTGGGGTACCCACTTTCCCGGATTGGGGAATCAGCCATAGGGGTCTCACTGTCCCTCTAGGAAGGCAGTGTGAATCCAGTGAGTGGTGGCAGCGAATGAGGGACTTGGGAATGTTTAGTCCAGAGAAGAGGAGGTTGAGGGGGGACATGATTGCTCTCTTTAAGTATTTGAAGGGCTGTCACTTAGAGGAGGGCAGGGAGCTGTTCCTGTTGGCAGCAGAGGATAGGACTCACAAGAACGGGTTTAAATTAAGGGTGGGAAGGTACTGGCTGGATCTTAGGAAAAACTTTTTAACAGTAAAAGTTTTGCAACAGTGAGATCAGCCGCCTAGGGAGGTGGTGATTTTTTAAGCAGCGGCTGGACAAGCACTTGTCAGGGATACTGTAGACTGATCCTGCATTGATCAGGGGGTTGGACTAGATGGCCTGTATGGGTATTTCCAACTCTGTGATTCTATGATTCTAGGTATACATTCATGCACACATACTGAACTGTTTGGCACCAAATAAGTGCAAGAATCAAACTTGAATGTGGGATTTGATGAATCCTGACTGTAACCATTGAGCACACAGGATTTGAGTCTAGTCCAAGTTGGTTTCCCATCTGCCTGCCCAACCAATGGAGGGAATCTTATACATGCAGAAGTGCATAGGTGTTGCCCAGAGATGAGCTACAGGTAGATCTCAGTTGTCTCCCCCCCAATACAGGCCTGGCATGACCATGTAAGCCAACTATGTCGCTATCTGAAGTACCAATGGAGATGGAAGTCAATTTCTTTTCTGTGCTAAAAATATTAATATGCTATCGCTTATTTTTCTCTATATTGAGGAGGAGCAGGAACCAAAATCATAGTTTGCCCAGGGTGTCAAAACCCTTCCTTTGGCTGGCCCTGCCCCCAGAGATCCAGCCCGCCACCAGTTCTTCCCCCAAACTCCTTGTGGCTTCTAGAATTTCAGCCAGCATTGCTTGCTCAATTGCAAGCTTATCTTCACAGCCATAGGGACTAGAAACTTGCCTCTTGCTGCTTTTTTTTTTTTAAGTTAAAGTCCAGTTTTTAGGAAGTGGAATCCTGCAGCCAATGCCACCTTCTCTGTGCTCCTACAGACACAGCACAGGTTATGTGTTGTGCAGGCCAGAGTAAAGTTAAACTACTGCTGTGTGTGTGTGAATATACCAGCACTGAGTCTGTGGAACAAGACTGCACTTTCCCAAAGAATGCTGCTCCATCTTTGCAGAAACCTGAACATGCTGGGGGAAACAGATTGATCATTTGGCGCTTCCTCTCCTGTAAGAAGGCCGAAAGCAAAACGGTTACAGTCAAGTCACAGAGAGGCTGTTAACCTTTCTTGTCGGGAGGAGCGACACGTCCACTCGTTTTATTTATGTGGTGGTTTGAACTGTTTAGGATTAATCAATCACTTCATTACGGTGTCAGAAGCCCATCAGAGAGAATTGTTTTATTAGGGTGGCTTCTGGTGAGGAGCCTGAGAATTGGGGGAGGGGGAGGAGGTTGTCTTTCTCTCCCACTGCATTTGCATCATCCAAACGGAACATCTTGCCCTTCTTAGCACAATGAATAAAATTCTCAAACAGCTCAACCATCCTCCCCCGCTGTACTGACTCTTAAGTTATTTTTTTTAAATTACATTTGCATCCCCACTTTTCTCACAAGTTGTTCAATGTGATATTCCTCCCCCACCTCAAAACAACCCTGTGAGGTAGATTAGGCTGAGGAACAACAACTGGCTAAGGACAGCAAGTGGTCATAAGGCACCTTGAATATTAACCTGATTTTTGTAGGATAGTGCGTTGCCTCAGGGAGAATGGCCCAAGATCATACCCCGGTTTCAACACTTTATTGTTTGTTGCCTTGGGGACCCTATTTGGGCAGAAAGGTGGCGTTGAGATATTTTAAGTAAAATAAATATCAAGAGCTTTGCTGACCTGTCATCCAGTTTCCAACGGTGACCAGCCCTAATAGCTACTAGCTAAGAACTATTGATAGACCTCTTCTCTGTAAATATGCCCCCTCTTTACAGTCACCCGACTGAGACTGGCACAACTTGCGGTGACAAATTCCATGAGTTAGTTCTTTGTTATACCGATTAATTAATTAAACACCTTTGATTCAGGGCAGCTTACAGTAATAATTAAAAGGCCCCCCAGTATGAAGTACTTCCATCTTGCCTCTCCTGAACTAAATGCCAAAGGCAGCTCGTTGGGTGACCCTGAGTTATCTAGCATTGTGACAGAGGGAGAAAAAAATTTCTTGGTTCACTCTCTCCACACCACTCCTGATTTTAGAAATTGGGTCCCTGTCCTCGTGAGCTTCAAGGCCAAATCCATTATGGTTAGTAGTGGATAGTAGTGGACTTCCCTCACGGACCGAGAACTATGGTTGGGGCGAGATGCCTCACACTCTCCTTTCTTGGAATCTTGAATGTTTGGGTCAGGAAAGGCTGGGCTCATCTGCTCCTGTCTTATAGCATCTGAAACCATTGTTGCAATTGTCTAACTCCTTCTTCTGTATAAACATCTGGGCCTTGTTCCGCGTATACTGGCATCAGCCACTGCAGTATTTCCTTGGCCTTCATTAGTATACACACTTGACTGTATGCAAGGTTTGTGCCAGAAACCCTGCCCTGGTAGCTGCCTGTGCTCAAATGGTGGGCTGGATCCAGAGAAACTAAAGTTTCTGCTCACGCAAGGCATTTCTGCCGGTGGAATAGAACATTCCTACGTTTCCACGCTCCCTACTGTAGCCCACTAATCTCCTTGAAATGCTCCTGGGCGACAGGGCATCCACAGGAACAGCATGAGAGGCAAATCAGGGATCTGAAAGCAAATAATGGAAATTGGTCGGAATTAACTCGCCCCTTCCATTAGTGGAAAAATTAGTGTAGATCCAACCCACTATTTGTGCTCTCCAGATAGCAGTAATTGTTCATCCCTTCTCACCTTTAGAAAGCCTCTAATAACTTCAGGAAAAGTCCCCCTCCCAGGTGTCTCTAGGAAACTGAGGCTGTAATCCCAATAAAAGTTTCCTGGGAGTAAAACCCATGGACTAAAATTGGATTTAGTCATATATAGATACATCCTGTCTTTCTCACTGAGACTTAAGGCAGATTACAAAGTTTAAAAACAGCACAATATGAATGTTACAGGACAAAAACAGTGCATTAAGGTTGTATCACAGAATTAGAAAACAGTTCCGTTTACACCATAAAAGCAAGCGTAAAACATGTCATACCTAAACAACGGGGAAATAGGGTTACAGAGATTAGGGGGGGGGAACAAGATGCTTCTAAGGAACAGTGGTGCAAACTACAGGCCTTGTCCCTTTGTGAAAGTGTTCTGAACAATTCCAGTTTATTACAGCCCTATTCCCTTTATAAAAATGGCCTCTTGAACAATCCCATTTTATGCAATCTGTTAAATGATGGAAGTGTGGCAGCCTTCCTGACCTCCTCAGGCAGCACGTTCCACAAAGTGGAAACCACAGCAGAGAATACTCGGGGATGGGCAGCTGCTGATCTTCATTAAAACAACTTGCAGCAATGGCTTGGATCCTGGGGTAAATCTTCACTAACGGAAGGTGTTTCCATCAGTGGCATATGGGGCTCCCTTGTCTGCTGCTGCAGCTCAGTATTCTCCTTGAAAGGCAGCTACTGGGAGACACGGGGACACCCCCCCCCCCGAACAACATGTGGGGTAGATTGGTGATCTGCAACAGGAGGGGGGGATTAATGAAATTACCCTCCCCTTCCATTAGCGGAAATTTATTGCGGGACCCAAGCCAATAAAGAGAAAACTGTAAATAACTAAAGACAGATCAACTAGCAGCATAAAAAATGTAAAATCCGTTAATGGTACAAACAAGTGTAAAGGTAGCCTAATTGTTTTAAAGCAGTGAGCATTTAAAAGCAGCATAATTCATTTGTAGAAGTTCACAGCATAAAATCAGTAAAGCAGAAGCTGCTCTCCTAAAAACTGCATATAGCTGCTATAAAAGCAATGTAAAGCTTATCATGCTTATCTTAATTGGACGAAGAGCAACCACAGTTCCAGCAAGCCACTGTGCTTTGATCTAGTATTCTCACCATTTGGGTATCTCAGTATTGCAAGTTAATAAATAATTGTGTCTGTGCTACGGTGGATCTCTCACAATAACCATCACCTGAATCTATTGCAGATTATTTCATAATAACAGCACTGAAATATTGCTATATCAATATACCATTGTAATGACAGGTTTAGCATGTTCTCTGAATTCCCAAGTTTCAGGTTTGTTTGTTTTTTAAGTCTCTAGGTCTTTTCTTGGTGAAGATATCAGGGAAAAGGCATATCTCTGTAAGGGAAGGAACTAGAGACTTACTTTTTAAAATGACAGCTGGGAATTCAGAGAACTTGCTAAACCATCTTTACAATGCTGTATCAATGTATTGATATTTTAGTGCTTTTTTAAAAAAAAAATCAAAAACTGAACCATTCATCTTTATAATAATGGGTGACTTTAACTACCCTCATATTGATTGGATAACTGTGTGTTCTAGTGATGCTAAATGTGAAGTAAAATTTCTGGATACCCCCCATAACAGTGCCTTAGAACAGCTGCTCACAAAACCAACCCTGGACGTAATCCTCAGTGGTGCGGCCCAGGACCTAGGCCGAGTTGTGGAGGTGGTTGAACTGATTGGAAACAGTGATCACAATGGCGTCAGATTTAATTTACATGTATGTGGAAAAGTGCCAGGGAACTCCAATATTCTGATATTTTACTTCAAAAGAGGAAACTTCTCTAAAATGAAAAGGCTGAAAAAAGAAGAAGAAGTTGAAAGGAGCATGCAAGATGGTCAGATCTCTTGAAAAGGCTTGGAGGTTACTAAAAACCTCAATACTACAGGCTCAGTTAGAATGTATACCACAGGTCAGGAAAGGTAGTACAGAGTCTAAGAGGTTACCAGCATGGCTAAAAAACTGGGTGAAGGAAGCTATTAGAGTGTAACGGCTTGCTTCAGAAACTAGAAGCCTTACCCAAATGAGGCAAACAAAAGCCAACAGAAACTTTGACAAAGAAGAGGAGGAGGAGGAGGAGGAGGATGGATTTATACCCCGCCCTTCACTACCCAAAGGTGTCTCAGAGCGGCTTACAAACTCCTTTCCCTTTCCCTCCCCACAACAGACACCCTGTGAGGTGGGTGGGGCTGAGAGAACTCTGACACAAACTGCTCTTTTTCAAGGACAGCTGTGCCAGAGCTTGTGACTGACCCAAGGTCACATCAGCAGGTGCAAGCGGAGGAGTGGAGAATCAAACCCGGTTCTCCCAGATTAGAGTCCGCACACTTAACCACTACACCAAAGAAGATGCAAGCAGACAATTAGGGATGCAAAAAAGGATTTTGAGGAACATATCACTAAAAGCATAAAGACCAATCAAAAAGATTTATTTAAATACCTTAGGAGTAGGATAGTAGTATTGGCTACTATCTAACGTAGCAGTGCAAAAATTGTAGATGTTGATGGAACTGTGAAGATATCTGCAAATATGTAATTATGAACAGAAGATGGTATATATTGTCTTTTTAAAGAAAATCAAATAAATCAAATATTTTTTAAAAAGAGTAGGAAACCAGCTAAGGAAGCAGTTTGACCATTGGATGTTAGTGGAATTAAAGAAGTACTAAAGGAGAATAGCCCTGACCCAGCTAGCCCGATCTTGTCAGATTTCGGAAGCTAAGCAGGGTTAGCCCTGGCTAGTCTTAGAGACCTCCAAGGAATACCAGGTTCATGGCATTGAGGCAGGCAATAGCAAACCACCTCTGAAAGTCTCTTGCCTTGAAAACCCTATGCGGTCACCATAAGTCAGCTGTGACTTGATGGTACTTTACACCCCCAAAGGAGGACAAGGAGATTGCTGAGAAGCTAAATGATTTCTTCTCATCTGTCTTCACTGCTGAAGATATAATGCAAATACCTGCTCCTGAATGGATGTTTCTAGGAGGGGACGGTGTGGAGCTCAGGCAAACAGTAGTGGCGAGGGAGGAAGTTCTAGAACTTATAGACAAGTTGCAAACTGACAAATCACCAGGACCTGGTCGTATCCATCCTAGAGTTCTTAAAGAACTCAAATGTGAAATTGTTAATCTTCTAACTAAGATATGCAACACGTCCCTAAGATTGGCCTCTCTACCAGAGGACTAGAGAGTGGCCAATATAACTCCCATTTTAGAAAAAGAGGATCTGGGGGGATCTGGGAAGTTACAGGCCGGTTAGCTTAACATCTGCTCCAGGTAAAGTGATGGAAAGCATTAGTAAAGATAAAATAGTCAAACATATAGAAGGACATGGCTTCTCCAAAGGTGAGTCCTGTCTCACTTAACCTTTGTAAAGTTTATGTCTCCTGTACCTGGTATTACATTTTATGGCACACATGTCCCGGCTGGACAAAGTGGCATTTATGTCAGATCTGGCCCTTGTAACATATGAGTTCAACACCTCTGTTTGTGGAACTTCTGCAAGTTGATTAAGATAAGCTAGGTAAGCTTTATAAGAGGTCTGTTGCATAGTGCTGGACTGTAACGTGTTACAGGGAAGCTTTTGGAGTACAGGGTGAATAAATTTAATGATAGTAAGTAGGGTGATCCAGAAATTGGAAAACATTTCTGCTTTCTAATGGCTGGCTGCCTGTTCCTGACTTTAAAGGGACTTTAAGTTTTCCTGAAATAGGCCTGTTTTGTAAATAGCAATGTGCTAGATGTTTAGAAAACTCTTCTCCTTCACTTCTCCATATATCAGAATCAATCCATACATCAGTGGGCTTTTCTGCATGCTTGACTTGACCTGATTATCTTGACAGTTGATCTACAAGCTTTGGAATAGGTTTGAGCATGGTTCTTCTGCATGTCTGCCCTCCCTCTGCCGTTTCACAATGTGAAGTCAGTTTATTTTTTCATGTGTGTCTAAAGGGAGGGTGCTGTCGTCATCACTAGTATCATCAGCAGTGTCACAGCACCCCCTTTTTATTTTTTGTATATGCTTATATCAACATTATGGCTGCATTTTGTAAAAGGCACTAAAATATTGTTAGGTCTATACCATTGTAATGGTCAGTTTTGCAGGTTCTCTAAATTCACAGCTTTCATTTTTTTAAAGTAAGTCTCTAGGCTCCTCCCTGGTGAAGACATTAGAAAATGAGCTAGAGACATACTTAAAATGAAACCTGGGAATTCAGAGAACCTGCTAAAGCTCTCATTACAATGCTGTATTGATATATCAATATTTTAGTGCTTTTTTTAAAAAAATCGAAAACTAAACCACTCGTTTTCAAGGTGGGGAAGAGGAGAGGGAGTGGTTTGACAGTCTGATCATAGAAAACTGGACTGGAGGTGGATGGGAGTGGGCGGGACAAAGAAAAGCAACAGAAACATTACGCACAAAGAAAAAGTTGACTCAAAATCAGCTTTCAGAAAAAAGATTGGAGTAAAAGTGGCCTTAAAAGAACCAACCCACGGTGGGAGTAAAAACTAAAGGGACAAAAATGTGTGTGGAAATTGGGATAAACCAACAGTATGGAGCCAGGACCAATGGAAAAAAACCATGCAGAAAATCCCAGTGTCTTCTCCTGAACAGTTTAGGTTTCCAGAGAAGTCCTGTGTTGGGGTAGTCCACCATTCCTCATGTAGAACTTAAGGGCAATGTCATAATTTCCTCTTTCTCTCAACAGATACTAAAACTAGCAAACCACCTGCTTTTCGGAAATAATCTCAGTTTAATGAGTACTGTACAACCTTCCATATTAGGTGGACTTTTTCTTTAAAAATGCCTGCCCCTTGTTGCCTCTAAGGTCTTCTTAGCCATTGGTTGGTCTTCTGTCATGTCATGTTCACATACATTCTGTTTTCTGAGGAAAGAAGAGTCAAGTCGTGTAACAGTGAAAATCAGGTGCAGCTCTAGGAGCTTTGTTGGGAGAGGGAGTCTGGAGGGCCTCAAAGAGCTGAGTAGCCATTTGGCTCTGTCATGTAGGAGTGTATGCTGTGGCAGACAGTAGCCAATGTGACAAGGTGCAGAGAGAATTCACAACTGCTTGCACTGACTGAGCAGATCTTTGGCAGCAGGCCTTCAGTGGGACAGGATTTTACTAAGTTCAGTCATACTGTTTTTGAAATGTATGTAAACACAGTTCTCTTTAAAAGGGATGCTGGTTCTGTCATTCAGTCCATTAATCTTGTTTGTTTTTCTTTCCTGCAGCCCCAGGCTATCCAAACTCCCAGGCTGGGTCTTAAAAGACGGAAGCACTTTCCTAGACAAGGTAATGTACAGATGCGATCATCGGGTCTCTCGAGGAACCTAGCCAATTAGCCAGCCAAATGGAGCCCAGCATTATTTAACTAAAGAAATAAACGAGATTCCCATCATAAAAAAAAATCCCTCATTGAATTTTCAGGTCAAGTTGCTTGAATCGGGGATATCAAAAAAAGAGAGAGAGGAAATTGCAAAATGCCTTCTCGATCACATTTGCAGCTTTGTCAATGAACCTTGAAGCAACTTCTTGTTGCAGATGGTAATAGCCTGCATGTTCACAAAACTTCTTATTTTACTAATCTCCAGTGACAGGCAGCAGAATAGACTGCTCCTTGCAGTCAAACAAAGCTGAGTTCTTGAGGTGGTATATCCTAGGAGCCACTTGCATTATACTTCATTTTTTCACAACTCTACACAGCAATATAAGCTGTGCACCCTGCACCCCCCATGTCCTTGTTTGTGATCTGTGGTCACAGGTGGGATATGTTGAATGCACAGCAGCAGTGATGCTGGATAACAGCAGCACGATGGAGAAACGTAAGACAGAATCACAGCAGCCGTACAGTGGAAGGCACAGCAGTGGCACATGCGCATGGTGGTGCCTCGGTGCCCCTTTTCAGAGGCCAAGAAAAGGTCAGGGTATCACCCAGCCAGTTGTCTTTGCCCAGCAGCACAGGCACCATTAATGTATCACCAACCACAAGTGCCTTCTGTCCTTGCAAATCTCTAAAATGGAAGGACTCATTACCTCTGGACCACTAAGGCCAGTGCAGTCCCCTGTTGTGTCTTGAATTTGTCACAACAGGAGCAGCAAATTTGGTTTGTGGTATATAAAGAAGAAATGTGCACGTGCATAAACACAAGCTGCCAAATATATCAAAGGATGGCTGTTGTGGAGGTGTGCCCACTCTGAACACGCTGACCAGGTGTACTCTTAAACTCAGAGGTCACCTTGGCGAAATAGAATTTTTGGCCTACAAAACTTCCAGCAGAAGCTCGGAGGCTTCCATCTCTTCACATGTGGCTAAAAGGTAAAACGGGAAGAGAATGGCGTCTCCTTCTCAGAACAAAGAACAGGAGGAGAAGCCAATATGCTAAATACTCAATTGACACCTTGGTTTCCAATCAGACTAGCAAATTAGCTCCAACGTTCCCGGGCATTCTATTGTCTAAACAGATTGCTTACAAACAAACATGTGACTTAACAAACATCATTAACCCTGTAAATACTGAAGTGTTTTGACTTGTAACACCCAACACACTGTCTATATGGAGCATATCAAAGCTCAAACGCATCATGTGCCCTTGATGATCTGACCTGATGCACAGTGGTTGCTTCCCAGAGAGCATCTCTAGTGGATCACAAGGGCAGTGGGAGAAAGCAGTCCTTCGGCCACCTTTAGAAAGCAACAAGTGACTTCTCTGGCCGCCAGCCCCAGCAGTTCTACCTGGAAACCCTGATCTTTCTTGCCTGCCATATCTTTATCTGTTGTGAAGATATTTGCCCAAGCAGCACTAAACTCTGGGGAGTCTTCCATGCTCTGCTTTCACTGAAACAGCAGGACTAACAGCCAGACCAATCACATATGTAGACACAAATGCAGACACGTGCTCCCTCCATCTCCCTACCAAGCAGGTGACGGAGACTAGGGAGGGTTCAGTAGCCAAGGCCGTGAGGCTGTGTGCATACATTCAACGTTCACCCTTTGAAAAGGGAGAGGTGCCAATTGACAAAAAGCCATGTGTTGGACAGATACACATCACTGTCCACGGCTCACTGTTGAGTGCTCACTCGTTCAGAGGTGGTTTGCCGTTGCCCTCCTCCTTGGTGGTCTCCCATCCAAATATTGACCAAGGCTGACCCTGCTTCGCTTCTCAGATCTGACAAGATTGGGCTAACCTGGGCTATGCAGTTCAGGGTGAAAGTGCTCCTAGTGAGGCTGAAACGCTGGGTTTCTTTAACTCTTGATATGAAGCAGCTCATAGGAATTTGGACCCCCTTTTTGTAACGAAGAGCATCTTTCAGATGCCTCCTGAAGCCAGAATACAGACGTGACCCTTGTGTTCAGCTGCTTTCACTTCCTCAGAAAAGTCTGAAGGGTGATTGGCGCAAGGGAAATGGGCACACTGCAGAGATTGGATACTGTCTCTCTGTGTTAATCTTTCTGAACATCAGCAGGAGGAGTAGAACCGTAGCTGGCAAAACATGGGTGTGGATAATATTCGAAGCCTCACTCTACTGCACTGACTGTTGAGTCCATTATGAGTCCAGCTGCACTCTGTCTAGGCCCCACATTGTTGACAGCTGTACCTGCTTAGAATGACAAATGAGCAGACCAGTGTCACACAAAGACTAGGTCTAGGGTCAGAGGTGGATGCTTTGTCATGTAAGAAGACCAGGTCCTGCCGTGCTGCCTTTGGATACACTCCTTTTAAGTCGGAGGGAGACATTGAAATTTACCCAGCTCACCCGTAATTCACCTTTTAACTTCTTCTGATGAGGTTAAGAGTCTTTTGCCATTAGATGTAATTGCTCATTTGTTACAACTTGGCAAATTTGCTAGAATTAATGAAAGATTGGATTCACCCCAGTGTCAGGCTTCTACCGGGTACAGCCAAGAGGGAGAGAAGAGCCCAGACTTTAGCTGGAGAACTTTGGAGAGAGCCCACTCTCATGTGTCCTTTCCCATAGGATCTGTGTCGGGGGGGGGGGGGAGTCCAGCATCCCCCCCCCCAGCACTTTAGGGAAAGCATCAGGGTCTTTGCGATATCAGCAGCCACTGCTCCAGTCCCCTCTCTCAACTTGGGTCTGTTTGCATGTTCAGCAACCAACTCACCAGGCACAAAGGAAAGGGGTAAAATTAAGAAAAACCATGAAAGTGAACTCTAGTTGCTGTGGGCCGCATCTAGTTTAAGAACTAATCTGCAATTCTCTCTTAGCATGCAGGCTTGCTCGTGACATTAAAATGCACAGTGTGTTGTCTTCCTTTTTGCTTTTAATTTTGCTTTTCCTTGTCTGATTACCATTGCATTTTTTCTCTCTCTCACCATTTCTCCCCCCCACACACACACTTTTCAGGAGCTGAAGGACTGTTCAGGTCACGTATTTGTGGATTCCGTTCCTGAGTTTTGTTTGCCAGAGGTGAGTTTTCCTGAGTGGCAAGTTACTGAATGTTTATAACAGTGACTTTGATTTAGCAACTGTTGGGAACCCTCAGTGTTTGGGTGAAGGCATAATGGGCCTCCAGTTGTAGGGAGTCCTGGACTATCTGTCTCGCTTGAGAGAAAATTAACATTTCACAGGAGGATACTACGGTACTTATTGAAATAATACTGTTGTTACAAGACTTTCCGATCCATTTCTCAAACCACTTACGGTTCCCATTTCAATTTAAGGGAAAGCAGAACTGCAAACATCTAGCGTTTTTTAAGCCATTTATTTCATTTCAAGCCTCATAAGAGAGAAATGGCAGGTTATGGATAAGATTATGCCAGGAAAGAACGTTACTTGACATTTGCATAGCAACTTTTTATTTATTTATTTATTCGGTTTTTATATCTGCATGCTGTGCTCTTAATAAAAATATTTCCAAGCCAGTTTCCAGCATCAAAAATTTTTTTTTTGCAGGAAGCAGTGAGATGGATCCTATGAATTTCTGCCACTTGGCAGCAGAGCCTTCCACCGGAGCAAGGAGGCTTTGTGCTCCTTGTACCGGTGACAGGCTCCACACTCAGAGGAAGGGATTAATAGAATCCATCCCATTGAAAGTAATGATAAAATCAAATTTGGTACAACACTGACACAGGACTAAAAATTAAAAACCAGCAGCAGTAATAAATAATTGAAGTACTTATCTAAAATAAATTTAATTAGCAGCAGTAATAGAGCAGAACGAACAAAGAAAGCAGAAGTCATTGCAGGAAGTGTTGCAGCAATTCCGCCGTCCCAAGTGAGACAGTTAACACTCCCAAATTGCCGAGGTGAACAGAAAGGGTCCTAACTTGGGTGCCAACAGGTCATGAGGTTCAGTGCCAGGCAGAGAGGGCCTTCTATGATGGAGGTGCCACAATTGAGAGTGCCCCCATGTCCCTTTCGACTTTCTGTGATAGAGCCTTTGGGCATGTCCTCTACCGCAGCCTTGTAAGGCAAGGCAGTGTCTCTATTTACTGTGTTTACAATCCACCATCTGTTAACCTGGGTCTTTAGGTCAACCTCTTAGCTGCGAGAGAGATCTTTTATTTTTGCTATTAGAGAACAGACCTTGCTTCCAGAAAAGGAGAAAACCAGACACATTCAAAGTTTGCAACATTTATTTAAACATGATTTCTAATAAAGGCCTGTTTCACAATCATCTTTAGAGGTTTTACAGAAAATGCATGGTACATAACTCTCTAACTTTACTAAATGGTGTAGCATGGTAGCTTGACAGCAACATCTTACCAATCTTGATATGGAACGTGGAGAAAGAGAGAGAGTCGCCTCTTAGTTCCCTGTAAAAACAGAAAGGTGAGGCAAGG